>NW_014555972.1:420495-476893 GCF_001313825.1 Dinoponera quadriceps
CTATAGGGATACAATTCCCGTGAACAAATGAAATAAATGAATAAATGAAATGAAAAAAAGAAATATATATATATATATATATATAATACAAAAATACAAAGTAATTAATCGCAAATATAAGAATTTATATATATAAAAATTTACTTAAATCATTCGCATGCAATGCGAATCTATTTAAGAGTTTACATTTGCTATAAAGAATGCGATGTAATTTAATTACAAAAGAGATGATAATTTCTTAGAACCCGAGTGGGAACATTGAACCAGCCAAAGCAATGAAAGACAATTAATTGATCCTCTCAATACTTTAAAAAACAAAATTATAACATTTTCTATATGCATAGAATCCTTCTATCTTTAAGAGACAAGAATCCCAAAGATTTGCAAGATTTTTCTGTCCAAGACCGCTCGGGCCGGCCATTTGAGATCGACAGCGATAAAGTGAAGGTGTTAGTCAACACCAATCCACGCTACACGACACGGGAAAATGCAGACGTTTTCAAAATGTCAAAATCAAGCGTGGAAAATCATTTGCATCAACTTGGTGACGTTGCTGGTTCAATGTTTTGGTCCCGCACGAGCTAAGTGAAATTCATTTAATCGAGCGCTATTTCCACCAGTAATTCATTTAGAAAACGTGAAAAAAGCGATCCATTTCTAAAGTGAATAGCGACAGATTATGAAAAATGTATCGCCTACAACAATGTCGAGCGCAAAACTGGGGACAACACGGCGAAACGCCAAAAAGCATTTCGAAAGCAGAATTTCACCCGAACAAGGTCATGCTCTTAAGTTGATGGAATTGAAAGGGTGTTGCGTTCTATGAGCTTTTTCTGAAGAACAAAATGATCAATTCGGATGTGTACTATGGTCGGCTGGACAGATTGAATGCAGCGACCCACGTGAAGCATCCAGAATTGGTAAATCGCAATGGCGTTGTTTTCCATCCACGACAACACCAGGCCGCACACCGTTTCTGCAAGCCTGGCAAAAATTACTAACTAGGATGAGATATTTTACCACATCCTTCATATTCACCAGACCTTGCATCTTCAAATTACCACTTGTTTCCTTCAAAATTCCTTCAATAGACAGCGCTTTGTTTCTGAGAAAGCCATTAAATTTGGGTACTGGGGGCAGTTTTTCGCCGAGAAGAAAAAATTCTTTGAGCTTGAATTATGAGGCTACTCAAAAAATGGCAAAAAATAATGGGTCATAATGACCAATACATTCTTGACCAAAGTTAGTGCCTTCTATAAAAAAAGTCGTCTTACATTTAAAAGTAAAAGAAAATAATGAATTCTCTTATATATAATCAGAGTTATAATTAAATTTACATTTATGTGGTCTAATTTGAAGTTAACTCCCCCCCCCCAACGAAAATATTTCAGAATAAATACGAATTAAAAGCAATAATATTCTAGCAAACTTTAGAAAAGAAGATATACAGCAAAATTACATTAGGATTCTAAAATTCGAAGATTTAGCTGTAAATAATATATAATTTTAACCATCAATATTTTTCTAAGTTCCAAACATTTTTCGTCTATAAATATGTCTATAAACACATGCTGTATTACATGACAATAAAAGTCAAATAAAATGTATATATTTCTATCCCCCGGAAAGACTTGAATGAGTATGTGAACAGTTGTCGACTTCAATGTTTCTTAGCAAGGTTTCTGCACTGGTTAGTACCTCTCTTTCACGACGTAGCAGTGAGCGGCCTTGACTCTGGCTTTCTTGGTGAATGTGTCTATACAAGCAGACACACACAACTACTCGTGTCCTCCTTGTTCTCTTGTCTTACCTAACAAATGGCGAGTTTTTCCCTCTCTATTTCTTCAACCGCACCACACTACACCGCACCGCGCTACGTCGCGCCGCGCTCACTGAGAGACGAAAGCTAAAACGGGCCAGTGAGCACTGTCTCGTTTGCTTCCAGAGACCAGAGAGGTAGACTGGTTATGCGAGTGTGTGAAAAGAGGAAGTGGAGAGATGTAAACGTGATCTTGTACGAAGCCGGCACGACAGAGGGAGCGGGGGGAGGAGGGGGGGGGGGGCAGAAGGAAGATTTATTTATAGATTCCTTCTTAAGTTTAAAAAAATTAAAATCAAAGTAGCAATGTTTTATTTATATATCAATGAGAATATGTAATAACAGAAGTGTATATTAAACTATTGTAGTTTGAGGCATGTTAGAAGTGTGACTTTGTACTATTTCTGCCCTTTATAAAAAGAACATGAGGGAATAATCTTTAAAAGTGTCAGAAGATGGAAATAATTCTCAAATAGTGTGGTTTAAGGTTTGGACCATCCAGTGACAGTTAACAACTATTTACTCATGCACGTTATTTGACAATATGGATATCTGTAAGAGCCTACATTGCGTTTACATGTTGTATACGCGTGTTGACTAAAAATCGAAAACTGGAAAATCAATTTCTTCTTGCAGTTTTCGCAGATGAGACTGAGAGAATTGACTGTACCAATCTTAATATCAATGGTTGTATACAAAATTTTACATCAACATTACATTACAAGGAAAATGACGTTATATTTCGATTATGGATTTAGTTTCTGAGATATTTTAATAAAATGTTTCATGTGCAACTTCGAATAAGCTATTGCCAATTTCATAATGTTTCCAACGAGAACATAGTTTCATTCGACCTGTCTTCAATCTGTTCAATTCATGTATTCAATTTATTCATTTATAGCCGATTTCAGTACAGTTTGAATACTTTTCTCGGGTACAGTTCGGAATGTTATCGATGGTCCAGTGAGAGAATTTAACTTCTGAGAATTAAGCAAAAATTCGATCAAAAGTTCTCTCATTAGACTATCAGGTATATTCCTAACTACATCAAAAAAAGTATTGAACTGTATCGGTCAAATCGTATTGAAACAAAAGTTACTTCCGCATCGCGGTATTACCATGCCATTTGATTTAAAGCATTGTTACTTGAATTATCTATAGTTATAAATATGTGTACATGATGCTTATAATTGTAAAAATTTCTAGTCATCTGAAATTCAGTAATTGACTAATATGTGATGCCCCCCATATATAATTAAATTATAATTGAAAAAATTAGATTGAAAAGAAATCTGAATATGAAATAGCGTAAAATGTAACATTTTCATGTATGGTTTGTATGGCAATTTTTTCATTCGTTACAACTTTGTTCTAAATTATAATATTTATCTCGATATGTGAGACTAAGACTAGATTATGTTAAGATTAAAAATATATGACAGAATTATTTTATATAAATTTTTATGGATTTTTTAAAACATCGAACATATTATAATACTTAACTATTTGCAACATCGGTGCTTTACCTAAATTCAAACATAATCTGACATTTTATGCACGTGACATTTAATTATGAACCAATTTTGAGGAACGAATATAGTATAGAATGTCAGTCGACAAGCAGGTTGGCCACCTTTAAAGGTCGTTTATTGTGACGTACACTGCTATTTTACTTCGTTGTTCAATTCCAAACAATTCCATAATTTCTTAATTGAGATAACATAAACGCAATATATTAGATTAATACATGGATATGTTAAAAATTTAACATCAAATTTTTTTTAACAAGGATCGATTTTAACATAAGTATAAAATGTTTTTACTATGTAATTACAAAATATTGTTTGCAATAAAATTACGTTTATACAAAACGAGATCAAACAAACGTTAGATCATTTTGTTTAAATAAAGAAAAATTTCCATTTTATTCTTTGTATCTTCTCATCTCATAATGAATCTCTTCGTGATTTCGATCCTGTAGTGGTCACCTATTCTTTTCCTTACCGTGATCAGCGTCACTCAACTTCAATGATCAAACAAGAACTTCTGATACCAATGTGACCTGGCGATATCTTAGGAGATTATGCTTTCAATGTAATACAAGTTTCAATTTTTTTGTATCTTTCAAGGAACATTGTAATAACATAATGTCGAAAAATGTTGGAAATAACACAAGAACAATTATATGAAACTGAAATTAATGTAATGTAAACTTAAAATGATGACGTCGACAATTGCCTATAACTTTACCTATATTCATTTATTTATATTTATTTTTAATATCTCCGAAAAATCCTTAAATCCCTGTTTAATATACATATTTTCGTAATTTATACAACGTAAGATATATTAATTAATAATTTGACGATATTATGACAAGAGTTTTATATGTTTTCCGATTTTCAATTTAACGTTGCATTTAGTGAAAGTCTTGTACTTACTGTTACAGATGATTAGGATTTTTCAGCTTCTTTGTAAGAAACTTAAAGAAATTTTTTTAATTGTTCAATTGATATAAAAGCAATATTTATTACAAGGCCGAAAATGACAAAAATATCAACTGATATTCGACATCGACCATTTATCGACGTCTATTTGATTTCTTTCATTTTTTACGGGACTAAATATATTTCCAAACCCACGACGTTAATTAATGTTAGTAAGTTTCGTAATTAAAATAAACGCGTTGATCCTAACATTCAATGTTGATTAGCAAAGGTGCTCTTGTCTACATCTCAATTCTTTATAAAAATAAAATGGTACGTCGTGCTGTTGATGATCTAATTGTATCAGAAGAAGTAATATTCAGAACATCAAAATTTTATTTTTTTGTATTTTTTTCAAGTTTTGGATCTTAAAAAATTATGTTCCTAAAATAGTTTGACATCTAAAAAATTTAAAAAATTATATGTATTCGAAGGGAGCAGCGCACGAACCTAATTTCTCTCTCTGAGGATGAGGTCTATTTTTTACTTTTTTTTTTATTGTATCTCAGCAAGAAACTGAATGTATACAGTCTTATGTATTATTCTTTATCTCAGCAAGAAACTGAATGTATACAGTCTTATGTATTATTCTTTTTATACTTTTCTTACACATAAAACAATAACACAAAAAAAATAATCAAGGTTTCAATTTTTTCTGTGAATATTTGTTCTTAAATATATCTTGTTGCGATACAAGTATTTGACATAACTGCATATACAGCAAGAGAATATTCAATGGAGGGTTTTATTTCATTTTAAAAATAATGCTAGCAATAAGAATAAAAATTAGACCAATCGCAAAAAAAGTGGCGGAAAAACAGGGTGATAGCAGACTGCGACATTTCGAGAAGAGACTGTCAAATGGGACCAAGGAGACAGGAATGGTCAGAAGAGAAAAAATATGCCGTAAAAAATACTTTCTACGAGGTTGGAGATAGATATTATTTTCATATTACGTCTTAGAACTTTCGTCTCAGAATGTTACAAAAAATTTATTATTAAAATATAGTATATTTCTTGTAAATTTTGAGACACCCTATGTATATGTTGTGTACACAAGGTGTCCCGGATCAACACGACGAAGCTTGTAAGGGCATAGAATAGATTGAAATAAATATGAAAGTCTCATAGTCCATTTGACGATATTCGCAAGAGTTAGTAAAGAATTAATTAATCTATATAAGCTAATAAGCACACGAGAAGTGATACGACTCTATGTAAAGAAAAATAAACAAGGTTTCCCGAGCAAAAATTGTTAAGTATAATTATATATAATCATATATAAAATTTTTCTATATGACCGCGTCTGATTATATATAATTAATTATACTATTATGTTTTTCTGAAGCTATAAAAAATTTTACCTTTACTCGAATCATTTTTTCTTTCTAAAAGATAGATGAAGAAGGAGAGACACTTCGAAACATTTGTATCGCTTACTGGACCACATTCTATTAGTTCATCCTTTTATTGTTCAAATTGTGTCGCCACTATCAACGCAAAGTTCTTGGCTGACTACGGAACCTTAATTTAACTTTTAACTCAGTAAGTTACTATCTAACTCCACCGTTAATGTTGCTAATAACTAAAAAAGTCGTTACCAAATCATTGAAGTAATTTTTACAACGGTGTTACAAGCGCATTTATTCACACTTCACGCAATTATTCCGGCAATTATATATCAATTGCAAAACTTTTTTAACTGTATATTTTGAATCTTTAGATTTTGGGAAGAGTTAGTAATCATATTTTAACAATTATAACAATTATTCGCAACATGATTATACCAAATACCCCATAAGCACACAATATCCTTGGAATATTATATGAATATTATTAAATATTATATTAAATTATTATATTATATTATATTATTCAATGTAAAATAATATTCTAAGAATGTGATGTAATATTTTTTAATATTATAGGAATGTCCTATTAATGTTATATGTCCACTTCACATAATATTCTTGGCTTGTGTGTGTGTGTGTGTGTGTGTGTGATTTTTTTAGTATAAAACATATTTTTCACAAAATTATTTCGACTTCACTTATATAATAAAACAATTGATATTACAATACATTTTGAAATAAAAAACTACAATTATATGTATTATATTAGGTTGGGGAAAAAGAAATCCATTAATTTTTCGGTAGATGGCTGTAGTGATCGATATCTCATAAAGTATCGATCAAACAATTTCAGATTTATGCTCGTTGGAAAGGTGACATTTCGCACTAAAAAAATTCTTTTGTTGTTTTTTATTTGATCCATTCAGTTGTGAGTTACAGAGTGTTAAAAATGGAAGTCAACAAAGAGAAAATTCGGTACATTTTACAGTTTTTCTTTGATAAAGGCGAAAATGCAAGCCAGGCGGCTGTAATTGTGAATGGTGTTTTATAGTGCCGATACTGTAACAGCCAATTACGTGCAATTTTGGTTTTGTCGATTCCGTTCAGATATTTTTGATGTTAAAGATGCACAGGTAGGCCCGTCGTCGAAAATGTCGATAAAATCACAGAAATAATCGACCGGCATGTTAGCAGTCGTAGCATTGCCCAGGAGCTAAAGATCGACCATAAAACAGTTTTAAACCATTTGCACAAAGCTGGATTCAAAAAGAAGCTCGATGTTTGGGTGCCACACCAATTAACACAAAGAAACATGATGGATCGAATTTCCATCTGTGAAGCCTTGGCCAAACGGAATGAAATCGGCCCATTTCTTAAACGGATGGTGACTGGGAATGAGAAATGGGTCACATACGACAACATTGTGCAAAAACGATCGTGGTCAAAGCGCAGTGAAGCAGCTCAAACGGTGGCCAAACCAGGACTAACGGCCAGGAAGGTTCTGCTGTGCATTTAGTGGGACTGGAAAGGAATCATTTATTATGAGTTGCTTCCATATGGCTAACTACTAAATTCGGATCTCTACTGTCAACAACTGGACCGTTTGAAGCTAGCGATTGACCAGAAACGGCCAGAATTGGCCAACAGGAGAGGTGTTGTGTTCCATCAGGACAGGCCACACATGTCTATAGTGACTCGCCAGAAACTCCGGGAGCTTGCTTAGGAAGTTTTGATGCATCCACCATATAGTCCGGCACCAAGCGATTACCATGTTTTCTTGCATTGCAAAACTTCCTTTGTTTTTCTTGCGTTGCAAAACTTCCTTAGTGATAAAAAATTGACATCAAGAGAAGATTGTGAAAATCGATTACTAGAGTTTTTCGCCAATAGGGACCAAGACTTCTATGAGAAAGGCATTATGAAGCTACCTTTAAAATGGCAACAAATTATAAAACAAAACGGTGCATATTTGACCCAAATCGGACAATCCGAAACATGTTAAATAAAGTCTTGAAGTTCACGTAAAAATAATGGATTTCTTTTTCCCCAACCTAATATATATACATAGAGTTGAATATTAAAAAAATATATTACAATAATATTAAATAATATTATTTTTTAAATATTATCATGGAACATATAACCATTTATTAATATTCCAGAAATATTACTGAATATTAAATAATATTACGCGCTTATAGAGTATATGATGTTTCCATTAACTGCGTTAAACGTCTTAATAGTTCACACGTTTTAAGTGCATGTGTATATAACAGCGCATTTTTCACATTGTGTATGAAATATGAAAGTATAAAAATATTTTTCAAAATAAATTTTTCGAGGTTTTGATAATTATATTTCTTATAAAGTTAAATGTAAAAAAGTCACTCTTTTTAGTTGTATTTGAGAAATCCAGAAGTGAGGAAAATAAGATTTCTAGACCTCGTAATCTAAATATTACAAAATTCTACAAGTCTATCGACTTGCTTTTATAATGGTTAGTATCATAATCGAATCGTCATGATCATCAATTCCATCTACCTTGAATGGTGACAGGGAAAGGTGAGTCTGGATGATCGCTGCTGATCAATTCTGCGGTACTAGTGGTACGACAGCGACCATTATCTGGCTGCGTCCGTAGACCTCGATGAAGATCCAAATCCCAGAGTTGAAGATCGTCTTCGCGCATTACAGCGCTTATATCTGCTTGATAGCTCGGTGAAAATGTGTCGCTGCTTGACACTTCTGGACTGGATTCTTGAAGATTCGTGGAAAGTTTGTTACCCCATCTTCTTCGCACCCCTGAGATAGGTATTCGTGGCATCGTCTGCAGCATCTCACTATTTTCCTCCAACTTTTGATCTTTTTCTTCGGTTTCCACAATATTTATCTTCGATGTTGCGCAATCAATTGAAAATCGACGTCGACAATTTTTTTATGAGACCTAGATTGGCATCCATTCGATGCCAATGGCATCATGTATGCCTTAATAGTTATTTACTAGATTATATATTCTACAATTTTCAACTTTCCACTTATATGCAGACGTAATGAATAAGGTTGAGAATTGTGTAATTACCCCTGTTTAAAATGTTCAGGAATATATAATGCTGGTTATGCGGATTTCTTCTTGTTATTCAACGACGTTATTCACTGACGAATTTTCCTATCTTTCTTCTCATATAAAATTTTAGGGGAAAGGATCAAAATCATCACTGAAATTTAATTTTATATACGATATAAACCTGGTATTCAGGCTTTTGAAAATTAATTTTTAAGAAAATATCTTGTAGTTATTTGTAATAACAAAAATTTGGTTTGTAATTCTAACTGTAAAAAAAATATAGCAGTACGAGAAAATGGTTCGTATCCAACTTTGAGAAAAAAGAAAGAAAAAATATTTACTAGTACATGTTGATACAAAATCGTTTGTAGTTGTTTGTAGTGCTTCTCGTGTCTTCAAAGTTAATCAGTTATCGCAGTTTAAACAATTGGGCAATGAAACAAAAAGCACTACACATTTCTACAAACGGTTTTATACAACAGTATATATGTCTCATTTATTATTACATATCATAGGAAATTTTTTTCTGGGTCATTATGACATTTTATTTCATATCATAATTACCTATGTATATCATAATTACTTCACAGCAGCTTGTGGTTAATGACATTGTAATCTTTTTATGATGTCACAGTGATATCACAATTTTTTCTATGACTTTGTGACTCTATTGTGAGTTTAATGTAATGTCACTGTGACTTTTTTGCTGTAAGAGTAAGGTATAACAGTTGTTATGTGTTATTTCTACGTTATATAATAGTTATATAGTAATTATTCTGTGTTTGCTAGGAAGTAATATTGAAGGTGGTACGTATCTAAATAAAATAGTATAGAATTCACAAATAATTGAAATCAAATCATGGAATTTAACATGAATAAAATTATTTATCAAGAACATTTTTATAAAAAAGGAGTGGCTGCTACAAAATTTTTAGGACTATGAGTGTTACACGAATCGATGGTATTTGCAACATATATCAAGATCAAAGTAATTGTGGTTGGATCCATTTCGTAAAAGTACACCTAATAAGAAAAAGAATGTAAATAATAGTAAAAGTTGTATGCAAATAAAAAAAGTTTTAAAATATTCGATTCCTGTGTAAATTTGATAAAAACTCTTTATAAACAAAGCTTTTAAATGAAAATCATTAACTCACGTTATTTCTTACATAATCATTGAAATTTCATCAAACTACTTTCATTTTTTGAAACCTAAAATTTCTTTTTTAATTCTCTATATTGTATTAACAAATTATAAATAATTCTGTTTTTGTAGTGGAAGGGAGAAAAGAGAGAAAAAGGAAAGGTGAGAAGAAGGAGGCAGAGGAGGCGGAAAAGCATATATATATATATAATATTTAAAAAAAAAGCTTATAATACAATATTTTTACATTTTACTGATGTTAGAAAGTAATGCGTTATTTGTAACAAACATAATTACATTTTTTAATAACGGTAACGAATATAATCGTTACTTTTATTATTATTTTATACACTTTATACATGTAAGATTCCTAAATATAGGTTGTAGCACTGATTTCAAGAAAAAATATTTCGATAAAGGGTTAAAATAATGGACTTCATAAAAAATTGTAAGAATTCAATTCTTGAGTAACGGCAACGAGCTACTTTTCAAATCTAATTTTCCCAATTCTGTATTTTATACCTAATCAGTTATTAAATTGAACATTGTGGTGTTTTTAAAATGTACCTATAATGAGTCTGTTTTCTATTCTTGCACTGGCTGCACTAGCTTGCATTAGTTCTCTTCTCCTCTCTTTCCCACCAAATCTCAAGAAAGAGATTCTGCATTGGCTGCACTAGCTTGCACTAGTTCTTTTTCCATCTTTTTTCTGAGATTTGGTGGGGAAGAATGGAAAACAAAACTGATGCAAATTAGTGCAGCCAATGCAGGAACAGAAAACAGGCACAATGTTAACACGTTTGCTACCAACGTCACACATGTCCCTCACAGCACATCCCAATAAGGTTACGGTAACTTTAAATTGATGGTAACATTCCACGGAGATTAATAAACCTGTCATTAGTTTCCTGGTAACATGAAAATATTCGTTTAAGCTCATTTCATTAATATCCCAACCTTGAACGCAACGTTGTATTAATATCCATACATGCCAGGAACCTTCTATAATCTCGATAAAAAATATTTTATACAGTTTTATAAAAAAACTTTTGGTTATTTTCTCTACATTGGAACTTAAAGAAACACTTGCTGAGGCTTTCTAACATACACAAAGAAAAAATCGTCACTTCAGATCTCTTTATGGTTCGATTCCGATCGCCAGCGGCTGGCCACCCTTTCATCTAACCGCGCTCGCTGTTGCTTGACTTCGATATTCTTGTGATCTATGCTTACACAATGTATTTTTATAGTGTTCACAAAATATTGTAATGCAGCAGACATTGGTGGAGCACACATTGGAAGCAATTCAACGGATGATATGCAAATATTGGTATAATGTCTATTACTGTACCAAAGACACCGTGACTGTTTTGGGATTTCTAATCCAATATTGTAATGGTTAATCCAAACAATAAATTAGTTGGAAACAAATCCAAGAAAATTAAAATCAAATAGTTCTAAACTAAAAAAAAAAACTTTTTTCTTCGTGCAAATCCTGTGCTAACACAAATAAAAGAAAAATAGAATAGTCATAAAAGTCAAAATGTAAAGTTGCTGAAATATTGAAATAAAATTCCATTAACCTTCCCATAATATCATAATGTAAGATTGTATTGTAAGGTTAATAATATATATCAATAACTCATTCTCATTCAAATGTGTAAGATTGTAACCTTCCTATATTGCTATACTGCGATGTTCGGTGCTGTGAGAGTGTGACACATCGATCTCATACTAGAAATTAACGTCGCATATATGTGACAAGGATAATTTTTGTTCCTATGTCCACATTAATAAACTAAATGTGTTTTACGCAATTATATATAAAAATAATATATATAAAAATACAAGGTGAGCTATATGAAGAGTTCCTCTAATAAACCGCGGTAATAAACGTGTTAACAATAAGTCGTTATAATGTGAAATTATATATATGTATAAGATTATCATGAAACTTTATAATAAATTTACTTTATAATAACTTTACCACGTGAATTAGTAAAGATAATAATTAAAATTATTTAAATCATATAGTTTTCATCTCCTAAATAAAGGAAACCAGAGATATAATTATATAGGTTGTCTAACGATAAGTATAATAATGCTATAAGAATATGCATGTAAATTGGGCCAAACAAGACGAAAAGGTCTTCTATCATTCTGTCAAAGAGGATGTAAATTTTTGAGTTGTTAATTAAAGAAAATGAATGTATGGTCATAATGAGATAGTCGTTGTGAATGACAAGCGTTACTCCGCTTCTCATTGACTGCTGATAAGCAGTGAATAGAGCATCGAGGTTTGGCTTTTACAGAGCTCGACTATCACATTAGGAGCGATAATATATCAATATTATTTAATTAATAACTTGAAAATTTATGTGATTATTTGTAAAATAGTAGAACATTTTTTTATTCAATTCAAACTAATCTACACACATGAGTGTTGTCATACTTATCGTCACACACACACCTTGTAGGTATATAGAGATTGAAAAGCAGATTCATAAACACGCACGCACGCATTAATAAGTAAATTGATAAGATAATTGTTAAATGAAAAAAGGAAAGGTAGAAATATAGAAAACGATAATATATATTTCGTTAAAGCAATAGCGTAATAATGACAGATAAATTTAACCCGAGAATAGTCATCTTATTTTGTTTCTTTTTTTACATCAAAGATCATGAATGACTTGATGTGCTTATTCCGTTTCTTAAACATTTTTTTTATTTCTCCTCATTTTTTAAAAGGTAGCGAATAAATCTATATTTATAATGTCTCTAAATAAATCGTAAATCATAGAGCAATCGATAATATGCTATATTTTGTTAATAATAAAGACTTTTAATTAAGGTCTAAATAATTTCAAGTGACTATTCCCGGATTAATAGCGATCTCTTCTCATGGAGTTGTGTACGACAGATAATAAGAAAATAGAAATCGAGTCAGAAACAAAGCAGAATATCTTTTTTCGTGTTATTTTTTTATTAGTGATTGCTCCGTTATATCTATGATGTTCCTTTATTGCTTCTCTCTCTCTCTCTCTCTCTCTCTCTCTCTCTCTCTCTCTCTCTCTTTCTCTTTCTGTACTTATTTTTAATATTTTTTTTCTTAGTATACGTACATTTGTAATATGTGCTATTTTTCAATATTATTAATTATTCAATATTTTTGATTTGTTTGAATTTTCTTATATTTCTTGTCACACACACACACACATATGTACACGCACACGCGCGCGCGCACACAGAGGGTGTCTTATTTAAATCAATTGATGTGATTATTTCGAAATTATTGGTGGCACCAAAAAATATTGATAGTTAAATAGTTTTTTAATTGTAGCGAAGACAATAAAATTAACTCCGTTTTTTGGATGAAGTCACATGGTTCCTTTAACATAAATCGATTCGTCTGGTCGTTCTGCTTATAATTGTCTTTTTACAAACCGAAATAAAATGTTAAGTTAAAAATTAGTCGTTCAACGCATTTTTGTTCAACTTAGTATTGTTCTGACCAAAAAAGGAACAAAAAGGACACAGGAATCCTATGATGTTAACATAAATTTATGTTCAGTATTTACCGACTCCAATGAGTTGAAGATCGAACTATGATGTTCTTTTAGCCATGTCTTTCATATTCAAAGCAACGAATATGAACGAGAAACGACGTTCTTTATTCTATCGCAGCAGAGCTGCCACACAGTCTGATGTAGGATGAGAAATGAAGAGAGGGAGTTCGCGCTCGCGTGTGAAAGCGGTGGCTTTGTTGCGATAAAATGGAGCGAATGTCATTTTGTCCAAAGACGTTGCTTTAAGCATGAGCATAGGTAAAAAAACGTCGGTGCCGCTTGTTATTAAGAGAAATTATGTTGGATTAATGCCAAGCGATATATGACTCCAATACAAAAAACAAAATTACCATTAAAAAACCTTTAAGAAATATAATTTTTTACATACACAGTAAAAAATATATTGTACTTGTGTTAAAATTCATAGTCATATTAAAAAAATTTTAACATACTCGTATGTTAATTTAATAACAATCAAATTCTGTATATTATCTCAATATTTTGTGTTGAATCGATATTCAACATGCGTAAATGTTAAAATAACACTTGTATATGTGAAAATAATATATACTTCAGTGCCAATTAACATTATGAATGTAAATTTTACTAAATATTATTGGCACTACATTTTATACGTTAAAATTTATAGACAAACTATGTTAATTATCCTCTGTAACGTCATCTTCAAACTTAGACAATGCAAAATATATGTATCTACAACAGTTTAGAAATAACTGTAATACATAAGATAAGCACAGCTTAGAAGTGATATAGTAAGATAAGCGACTCAAAATCCGATGTTCTCGAGATTGAATCCTGTCGCAATAAATATATTTTTTCAAGTACCGATATTGATTGAATCAAATTGAATTGCATATAATTAAAACGAGTAAAATCATTGACGGCATCCTGAGGACGCGATGAAAAAGAAGTGATCATTTTTTTCAATGCGAAGATAACATTTGTTATATTTTATGTTATAAGTATGTCAATTTTACATAAAATTTACTTCTATATAATACAAAAGTTCAAAAGTATTATATTTTCTGTGCTAATTTTTTTATACTTTATATGTAAAAACCTTATATAAAAATACAAAAATTTGGATGGACTGTTTGAGACATGTAAAATGTAAAATTTAAAATTTTACCAAATTTTTACTATGTACTGACAATATTTGAAAATACCACAAATCATAAAAATTTCTATAATATTTTTATTATTATATTTATTTTTTGGTATCTTTTAGTATTATTATATAATAATTATAACAACACAGTAAATGGACAAACTATGACGCCATACTTATAAGAACACTATGACTTAGCTAATGGCCACACACACACATACACACAAAACAAAATAAACAAATACACATATATGCATACATGCACGCACGCACGCGCGCGCACGCAATATATTCATGAGAAATAAAATAATAGAGGAAAAGCACCAAAACTGACACAGGTATGCTAAATCGACACACCCATGTTTCTCGGCTATAAAGTACTGAACGTTGGACGGAATATGAATTTCATATATAGTAGTTCAGAAGATAAAGTAAAAGTTTCTGTTTGTAAGAGTATTCGGTTGTGTTATTAGAGTTATTTGATTTTCCATTGTGCTGAAATTTTTGTCCAGTTATTTACTTGTTAAAATTAAAGTAACAAATCAATGGTAAATAATTCATTTGACAATATTATTTTATAAAGTGAGTTTTGAACTTTCTAAATCACTCTGGACCTTGTATCGATCTCTATCCTTGTTAATGAATCAGGCAAGAAAAAAGTAGGATTAGATTATTCTGTAAATCGACTTAAGTATTTATTGGTCTTTTAATCAAAATATTTTAACTTTTCTGTGAAATTTCATTTAACAAAATAAAGTTAAAATTACCAGTAACTAATTTTCCACTGTTTTCTTGTTTGTCTGTTAAAGATGATCGAAAAGAAGAAATCAAGGGATCTTTATCCACATAATAAAGGAACAATATATATCGCACTATCTTTAAAATAAAAACAAAATTATGTACAAGATAATGTAATTTTAGTGCTATTATCTATTATTTTTNTCTATAAACGTCAATCCTCACACATCTTAAAAAATAGTTATTTACAAGGAAAGATGTAATAATTTTTATAAAATTACCATTTATTTTGATAAAAAAATGTTAGTTTATATCTATATATAAATTTTAATATAATAATTTTAATATTACCTTCAACAGGACTTTAGAGCCCAAAAACAAAATATTATGTCGGTCTTTATGTTTTTCCTCTATATAATTTTCAAAATTTAGGACATAAAGAGTTAATCACATGATATTATTACTTCTCAAACTCCTCCCGAAATCTTACCAATTTTGTCTGAAATAATTCTTCACAAAACATCATTTTTGCAAGATATTTAATTATCAAAAATAAAATGGGGCACAAACACAAGGTGTTTCCTAAATATTGGTTAATATTTTAAGAGGTAATTTTGAGGTTAATTTATGAAGGAGAAGGTATATGAAGTGTTCAAAATATCCTATAAAATTTTTTTTTCTCAATAGCTTTTAAACAAAAAAAGTTTTCTTTTTAACATTCTGGTCACACAAATAGGCAAGATATTATCTTTCTTCTTTATCATAATTACTGTTTTGTGAAAGATAAATAGCTAAGAAACGGAGTTTACAACGAGATAGCACATTATTGCTCTGAACTGTTCTTGCACGCCAATGGACATATTCGAATTTTTAGGGAGATTCGAAGGAGATTCTTACTATTTCATTAATTACCAAAAAAAGGTACTGTTGGCAGACTTCGATAAAATCATTAATTAAGGAGATATTTGCGAGATTTTAAAAAGGAAGACACAATAATTTTTGTATAATGTTTAACTCTCTGTATCTCTAAAACTAAAGCTTTTTTGAAAATATATACATTCATATAAACTTTTCTTCATAAAATGACTTTAAAAATTCACTCCTAAAATATTGGATAGCATTTAAGAAACATGTAATTCAAATCACACACCCCATGTAATTCAAATCACACACATGTGCTTAATCTCATTATGTTTATTTCTATTAACATACGTAAAGGTTAATCTTTCAAAAGTATGTAATAGAGACCATTAACAATGTTCTGTTATTATAATTTCTTAAAGCTAAACGATAAAAAATAAAAAGCGAAAGAAAAAATTTAGATTGTATTGTTAACAAAGATGCATAGTTAGAATGGTAGGTTTATGTTTAAGTTAGGTCAGATTATATTGAATTAGATTAGTGTTAGGTTAAATTTTGTGATTTGTTCTGTATATTTTATTCTTTATCTTCTATTTTATCGTGTTTTAAGAACATTTATGTTCTAGAATATTCTATCAACTTTACTCTTCTCTAATAATTTCTTTTTACTTATATATTGTTATTTTATTTTAATATTTTTTATGTCATACTCTTATAGAATTTAAAAAAAACTATGTCAAAAACTTAAAATTACACCAATTTATACATACTAGAATAAAATTGAAGAAATAATGAATTTAAGGAAGCACGGGTTAAACAATTATGGATTAGTCAATTTTGGATCAATATTCATAGTTTATTTTTAACTATATATTGTATGGTTAGAAGAAGTTTAATAAGTTACGTTGAAGTTACATGTTACATCGATATAGTAACGACACTAGTAGAAGTAATAATAAAATAAGCAACTGAAAATCGAAACAGAAACGGATGAACGAATGACTACTCTCGGGTATTCGGGTCAGTACAAAGATTCTAAGCCAGACAGCTGCCTTGCATCGTTGTGTTGCATGGTAGTGAGGGTGTAATCGACACACGCATGTACTGTTGATAGTCACGCACGAAAGAGAGAGAGAGAGAAGAAAATGTGTCCGACGTCATAATATGTTACAATTTATTGGGAGCGATACAAGTATCACCATTCTCTTGTAGTGTAAACATTTCAAACGTGGTGTGAGTGGTTAATAATGGCTGGTCTGGTGGAATATTAGATCGATCACTAGATCTTTCTGAATTCTTGATATATGTTCTTAGATTATATGTATATATATACATATATACATATGCATATATACATATATATGAATGTTCCCAAATTAATTTTAACTTTTTTATCATTAACTTCTTGACTTTTAGGTACCTTTGATGATGCACGTATGTAAGCAAGATGATCACATCGACGTAAATTCCGCGAGATCGCGCACATATATGCACTACACACACATACTCATACACATACGCACGCACACGCGCGCACATACATATCAATCACTTGAGATTCATTGACGCAACATCGAATTAGAAACTATGACAAGTATGGACGTCGAAGTAACAGTGTCGACAGTTCACCTTCAACTGAAGCCTGGTGGATTGCACGAATAACTCGAGAGAACGAGCAGAGTAGAGCGGGCGAGCAGGACAAAGAGAGGGAGAGAGGATGATAGGCGAAAGAAGGGTGGGAGAGACGAGAGGGGGGGCGAAGAAGGAAGAGGAGCCAAGAAGGGGGAGTGAGTGAGCGAGAAGGTGAACGAGAGAAAGAAGGAGGAAGGGACAGAGGGAGAGAGAGAAGGAAAAAGAGACACGGAGCGGCAGTAGACGAGTGCAAACAGACACGAGGGAGAGCCAGTGGTACCAGCAACGATGGCCTTGTTGCCGAAGCTGGATGGACTCGTTTTTGGAACTTTCACTGTCAATGTACGCCCTACGCCGCAGGATGCTTGCGATATCCGTGTGTACTCGTAGTAAATATATCTTTCTTTACAGATATCTGTCCTTATTTGGAACACAGTATCATCCTTTCATCTAACTTTCTCCTTTTGACAAAAGTTGGTTTTCGTTTTTTCGATATTCTGATGCAGAAATTCTCAAATAGTACTTGATATTTACATTGTCGAATCTGGTATACATATTGTTAGTATACATATTGTTGATATTACGGTTTGAGTTTCATTAACAGTGAATTAATTGACCGAAGCAGTTCACTGTTCTTTCCGAGTAGCAATTTGTTTTAGCGTAAACAGATAATATGATTAGCTAATATTAATGTTATATATGGATTTGATGCGATTTGATTCGGAACCTAAGGCATTGATTGATTAATTTAAATTGTTTAAATATTTTAATTAGGTTAGATATGTAGGATATTAAACTTTTTCTCTGTCGATTCTCCGTAGATTCTCAAGTAATAGCATTTTTATAAAACGTGGATTATAATAATTTGCCCAAATCTCGTATCGTACGACGTACATCGTTTAATACTTAAAATTGTGTAAAATATATTCGTACATTCCTCTGTATTTTTTTGGTATTTTGAATGAAGCATTGCACTCGTTAACTTTCGTGTCTTTTCCGTGCTATTTTAATCTGATTTCAAAGCTTAGAATTTACAGTTAATAATGAGAAACCTAAATACTTAACCTAATCTAACCTAACATAACCATATTTACTGGGGATAACTAATCTGTCTGACGTCATCCACCTGTTACACACTGCGCGCAAAAATTGGTGAGTGCATACAAAGTATCTTACGCATACACACACGAACGCCTGTACATATAAGAGCACGTATTGCGCATGCCAGGATAAAGTTACGAACGCGGGGGAGCATTGAAACGGGTAGAGGGGTTGAGAGCCACAACCTAACCAAAGGCTACAGGGGTGGGTCATGGCCAGAGAAAGGAGGACAGCCCTCGATGTCCTCCAAAGTATCCAGGGAAGCCTGAATAGACTGTACCATTCTATGACGTGTTTTAGAAATATCATATCATTAATTGCAGAGATTGTAGAAGACATTGTAATATAGCTTCAACCCGTTAAATGTGACGTTTTGTTTGGAACTATGTATTGTCAACCACAAACATTCTGATCCAGTATGGCCAATATTTAACACTAAAACTACCGACGATTAAACGTGTGCCTTTCTAACCGGAGATTTAAGTAAGATTTTTGAAGAAATACGTAATGCAAAGGAAAAAATATTTATTCGTTTACACATTGCGACAAAAATCACGGTTAATTGCGGGTAATCTTAGAGAACCATTAGAAATTGCATTAACTTTTATAAGAAAAAAATTACAAACCGGTTTTGACCGTCTTAGTCGTTTTAGTGTTAAAAACTAAAAAAGACTTATAGGAAAACAATTATTAAGTCGCTGCTGCAGAAATTTACTTGTGATCTTACGAACTTTTGCAAGTATCTAATATATTATAACAAAATTCGAAAAAATGAAGTTGTATGGCAGTATGAAATAGAAATACGCACACAAATTACTTGAATTTCGAGTTCTCTCCAACAGTTTTCGTTTATAGCTTAGGTATTATATACTATATTTATATATACAATATATAAAATTATATGTCATAAGTATCTTTTTAAATATATTATTATATCTAACTAAGAGACGTGTGCAACTCGGAAAAATATGTTAGAAACGTTACTTACATACTTTGGCGATTTAAACGTAGTAGTGATTTTCACGTGGTGGTAATGCAGATAAGAAAGTCATTTAAAAATGTAATCCCATTCTAGGAATCATGAAAATTATGAGAATAATCATCGGTCAAGGAACATTGATTTTTACAAAAAAAAAAAACTAACAGTGGATCAATCGACTTGGAAGGTGAAAAAGATTCATAGAATGGATCAAGTCGTAAAACACATGTTTTTTGAGCAAGTGGAGGAAACTTATGGCCCTGATACTACTGATTAAATGTAAGTAACCTAATTCTGTTATTATGATTGAGTATTAGTGATTGAGTTATTATGATTGTCGCAAGCAAAATTTTAAACGCGTTTCTCTCGAAAATATGTTTTGCCAAATAGTTACAACTAACTTCCAATTGAACATATATATATATATATATATATGTATATATTCTACATATATGCCTTTATTATAACTGATACCAAAATTATATGGATATCTATTGATTTTTTTATAACAAGTCATAATTAAAAAATTTTGCTTTATTTTTCATATGTCACCATTTCTCGCTCACCTAATGATATTTCAAGTTAGAGCTGATAACTGTTACCAAGAACGTTACTAGTTACTAAAGAGGCATTATATAACAAGATGTATACACCACTTTTTTTCTGGATAACTAAAAGACGAAACGGTGTCCGGGATGAGCTTGTTGGATTGCCAAGTTCGGTCAAGAGATACGAGGCGGAACGTAGGTTGACAAACAATATATTTAACAAGATTGAAGGCAATTACACTAAAAAGAAAAGAAAAAGAATACGAACAATATTTCGTTGAAAATATGTATAACGCGTAGCGTGGACTTCCCGGTGGGTTGTGCACGGACGGATGGATCGGATCGTAAGGCGCGCGGTATTCCGAAGCTTTAGAAACATAGTTACGTTTATTCTATGGTGATACGATCGGAAATAATTCGGTTAATTGGTAATGTGCATGCGATCAACGGAGATCGCTGCCGGCGCTTTACTTCCTCGGGCACAGTGCGATCAGGTCAGTTATCGCAGAAAGTAACCTCGGGTTTTTTTACTCAATCGGCGTGGTATCGCACAGTATCGCGGAACGTGAGTTTGGGGTTGTATGTTAACGGCGCGGGATCGCAAGTTATCGCTAAAAACAAACGCAGTTGGGCGTAGAAGGCTGCACTCGGCGGAGTGGCGAACGCACCCCTCCTTTAGGATGGGAATCCCGACTGCCGAGAACGCTCGGCAAAGACGGCGAACGCGCCACCCCCGGATGCACCGGTCAAGGATGGAACGGATGGCGGGAGGAGAGGGGGGGGGTTCCGTTCAGCCAGAGAAATCGTTTCTGACAGCAGACGAACACACCGTCTCCGTTCGATAGATTCTTCGCTTTGTTCTGTCTAGACAGAAGAGCTGCCGGTCGGGTTCTGATTTGAAGAACGCCGGCCCGCGCTTATAATACCGCCGAAATGCTCGTGTCGTTGCTAGGCGACGTGTGTATCACAACAATTGCTCGTGTTGTTGCTTTAACTCGCTCGTGTTGTCGCTTTAACTCCCTCGCACGTGAAAATGTCTATGTGATACAAAGCGCCATACACGGTGGGAAGGATGATCGATCGAACCGTGGGGAGAACGGTGCATAGATGCATCGTCACAACTTTTGAACAGCTGACCATCTACAACTAATATTTTACATTTGTACTTAGAACCTCCTGCCTTACAAACTGTTAAGGTTTGGTTCAGATCTGCGTGTCCCAATTCATGAGATTTCCTTGTTAGTTACTCTCTTACAAATAAGTCAAGAAATTTGTTAGAATTGGAAATGGACAATTTGTGGATGTTCTATGAAAATAAAAAAATGTCCCTTCTAATTTTAAATTGCCTCGAATAATCAATTTTGGAATATTCAAATTGTCTTATTATCTCACGTCTAAATGCCTATTTTATTTAATAATAACATGAATTGTACAGTCGTTCAAATCATTAATCGATCCCTATGTTATTCAAGTAAATAAAAATTTTCTCGTTGAAATAGTACAAATTATATCTTCTTCAAATCTAACCCGATATTCGTTACAGATAATGCAAATAAGTTTTTAAATTTCGATAGAACTGTTTTGTTAAACTCCCGCAACAAATTAAAATTTGCTTACGTTCACGGTATTTTGTTAAAAAACATTCCTATAAATCAAAACAAAAACATCTAAAAAAAATTGGCGAAGCTTTAACAATTATATATCGGAAGGGTAATGTATCTATGCCCAATGAAATAAACTGAACGTTATTACTTAAATATACGGCAAAAAAGTAGTATATCGGAAGAAGCACGAACGTTTTGGAAGATTTAATATTACACGGTATTGTATGAATATAAGTTTAAAACTGTTTATTATTTATTACAATTTGACTTCTTGTTGCAAATCGTTTTTATATTTTTCTATTTCAACAAGTCCGAAACGTTTTGCTAATACAATGATATCCTCCTGGTAATATAGGATGCGAAAATTATTGCGATTGAATGCTACACAGATGTAATAAATGTAATCAAATGCAAGCTGAGCATTTTGAGCATCATCTACAATGAAATATATAAATAATCATAATAAATAATAATAAGTTAATATATATCAGGTCGTCAAGGATGAAATTTGTAGAAAAAAAGGCAAAGTTGGTTAATAACTTACAAATATAAGGAATTATTTTATTCATCAAAGTATGCACTCATATTGTCTATACACTTTTGCCATTTAAGCGGCAGATTGTTCAGGCCGGTGGTATAAAACCCTGGCGGACGAGAGTCAATGAATTCCTGGAAGGCCAGATTTACAGCATTGTCGGAATTAAATTGTTTTCCTATTAAAAAGTTGTCCAAATTGCGGAAGAAGTGGTAGTCAGTGGGGGTTAGGTCTGGTAAGTATGGAGGATGATGAAGAAGTTCCAACTTCAATTCCTGTAGTTTTGCCACAGTCATTTGTGCAGTGTGTGGTCTAGCGTTATCATGCAATAAGATAGGAGTCGATCTGTTGACAAATCTAGGTTGTTTTTCTTTAAGTTTTTGCATCATTTCGTCCAGTTGGTTGCAGTATATTTCTGCTGTGATCGATGATCCAGGTTTTATGAAATCATAATGGATCACACTTGCGCTAGACTACCACTTACCATCAGCTTCTTTTCATGAATATTGCGCTTTGAAGTGTGTTTTGATGATTCATCCTTGTCCAACCATTGTGCTGAACGTTTGCGATTGTCATATTGGATCCATTTCTCATCACAAGTGACAATTTGATTCAAAAATGGATCAGATTTGTGACGAGAAAGCAACATCAAGCAAGCTTCCAAACGCTTTTGTTTCTGTTTTTCATTCAGTTCATGTGGAACCCACTTATCCAACTTTTTCACTTTACCGATTTGAGCTAAATGAGTTAATATTGTTTGTTTGTTAACACCAAACTTCAACGATAATTCATAGGCACTCTGAGATGGGTCAAACTCAACGGTGACCTTTAGTTCGTCGATATTGACCTTTGATTCTGGGCGACCGCGTGGCTCATTTGTGAGGTCAAAGTTACCCGTACGAAATTTGGCGAACCAATTTGATACTGTCTGCTGCATAGTAACACTAAAGCCAAATACACTATTAATGTTTTGCGCGGTCTGCGATGCCGTAGTTCCATGTAAGAACTCATACTTCATAATAGTGCGAATTTCCGACCGTTCCATTTTCAACAAAATTAATTTTTAAAAAAAGGTTTTAATATTTTTTAGAGCTTACAATGATTTCTTTAAACAGGCGAGATATGTAACTTTCCAACAAAAAAACAGAACGGTAATATATTAACACGTTGACTGCCGACTACGAGATATCTCGTAGGTTGTTTACCTGCCCAGGACGCCAACTACGAGTTATCTCGTCGCTTCATTACTTGATTAAATCAAATTGGCTTCTTAGATCAGAATCGTGAAAAGTACCGTGGCAGTCAACGTGTTAAGCCAATGTCAAATAATAAACTGTTACAGTTAACAATATTATTAACCACAAATTTCATCCTTGCCAACCTAATAAATTATTGTTCTCCAATATTAAGTTTTTCATGATAAATTTTATTCTATAAGTTATTTTGCAAAGGAAATTAATCTTTATTCTGTTTAAAATATATTATACATTGTTATATACATGCTATATATGTGTAGATCATAATGTTTTAAATACTATATATCAAATCTAATCTAATACTCAAATCTTGTTTGGTTAAAATATATTATATTACAATTTTTGCATTTTTATATTTTAAAATTTCCAACTACGTAATTCTAATAGCATATATATATAGTATACAATTTGAATTAGTGCTTTCATAGCAACGTGGAAATAAGAACAAGAAGACCGGATAGAGAAAGATCGAGAATGAGCGAAAGAAACGACGAAGCGTGTCGGAGGCCTCGCTGTGTTCAACGAAGCTTCACAAAACTCTGTAATCATATCCGGTTTGTTCACCATCAGTCGCAATAGTTTTCGCATCCTAGGGATACCATCATCTCTCATATCAGTAAAAAGTTTCGAACTTGTTTAAAAAAGAAAATAAGAAAAATATAAAACAATTATACAACACATTGAAAAAGATTGTCGCATTAAGTTGTAAACTAGTACATCACGCATTACCTGTACTCGGCAATCAATATGTAAAAACAAGATGTAAAAAAAGTAATTTTACTTTCATTCAGAAATGATTAGGACTGAAATTTTAAAATGTTGGTTTATATATAATTTTATATAAAATTTTCCTTCCTAGAAAGTTCCTTATCTTACAAATTGATATGAATAAAAAAGAAAAAATTCATTACATATTTTCAAAGAAAACCGATCAAGTGGCAACTTATCATTTCAGTTGTGTCGAATATACTGTTTTTATTAATAAAATGAAAATGCATTGTATTTATTACTTTAATAATATTACAAATTAGTTCGGTCCGTTTTTTTCGTGGTCAAAAATGCATTTATTTCAGAACAAAATGAATGAACAGATTAATCAAAGTATTGTCCATCGCTGGCTATTACTTTTTCCCACCTCTCAGGCAATTTTAGAATTGCATCTCGAAAAAATGTCTCGTCTTTTGAGGCGATCCAAGTTAGGAGCCAATTTTCGATTTCTGCGAAAAAAGTGAACCGGTGACCTTCCAAATCGTGCTGCATCCGTCGGAACAATCAGTAATCAGAAGGAGCAATGTCCGGCGAATACGGCGGGTGCGGTAAAATATCCCAATTGAGCGTTTCCAAATAATTTTTTACGATTTTTGCGACATGAGGCCGAGCGTTATCATACAAAAGAATAACTTTGTCATGTCTTTGCTCGTATTCCGGCCGTTTTTCTCGTAATGCAAGGCTCAAACAAATCAATTGTAGCCTATACCAATGGCCCGTAATGGAATCGCCAGTTTGTAGCAGCTCTTCTTTGTCTTCGAATTTTTTTGGCTGTCCAGAGCGAGGCTTGTTTCAACGCTGAAATCACCATTCTTGAAACGTCGAAACCATTCCCACATTATTTATCGGTTGGAGCATTGTCATCATAAACTTCTACAAACATTCTATGCGCTTCAGCTGCACTTTTCTTCCAATTAAAGCAGAAAACTAAAACCTCCCGCAAATGCTGCTTAGTTAACACAAAATTTGACATATTCCCCACAATAAAAAACAGGGGTTTTGTATGAAACTCAAAGCGATATAAACTGAATATTATTGACAGATGTCTAACCTCTCTGAAACCACCGAAATCAGCTGTCACTATGAAACATTCATAACAGCCAGAGCCATCTTTTGAAAAACGGACCGAACTAATTTGTACTCCCAATAGTAATAAGATGGATAAGATTTGGCAGATCAATGCAACCCACACGAAAAAACAAGCACAATTTAATTAACAAGACATATTTAGTTAAACATGTTTTTGTGGAAAACAACAAACAGAATCTCTCTCTCTCTCTCTCTCTCTCTCGCTCTCTACTTTATTCGGTCAAAACCACCATCTTTTTTACGAGACGGTATTCGTAAGTTGCTTAAGAGATGGCGGAAATGCGTGGAAAGTGAGATTATTTTGGAGAGTACGTAATTACTCGTTTTTTTATAAATAAATATCAAAATTATGCCAAAAGGAGAATTAATTTATACGCCTAATATAATACCAGTTAGAGAATTTCCTTATTATATGTGTAGTAGTAACATCCAAGTGTTTGGTTCTTATGACTATATGAAAAAAAATATAGTTGATATATCCCTATAAGCATGTAATATTCCTACGCAGAATATTATATTAATATTATTAAATATTAAAATAATATTCTTATAGTATTCTAAGAATGTTATGTAATATTTTTTAATATTATAAGAATGTTCTATTGATGTTATATGTCCACATAATATGTCCTTTACATAATATTTTTGACGTATTATAAAAAATGTTCTTAGAATATTAAAAAAAAAATAAAATAATAAATAAATAAAAATATATAATATTACATATTAAATAATATTATCAGAATATTATTGGAATATTATGTCTAATATTCAAGAATATGTGTAGAATATTACACAATATTAAATAATATTACGCGCTTGTAAGGGTTATTATTGAATTGCAAACTGTGTTGTATTCAACTTTATTAAAAGACATTAACAATACGAGTGGCTAGGCGAATGGCAGCTATACCTGAATATCGTATACGCGTGAATCGGAAGCATTCGACATTTCGACTTGTACATCAAGATACACGGTCATGTATCGAGCCAAGTGCACGCATGAAGCAACGGGCTCGCGGTCGACAGTGTATATTTACGCGACGATTTTAGTTGAACGCAGACAAGATCTCTCGTTCGGCTATAACCGGATAACGGCTGAACTGATGAGGTTCTGGATTGGCTTAATCGATCCCTTGGATTTACATTATTTAATAAAACTGTCTTTAATTTTGTCCTACATTTTCTAGAAATTGAGATATTTTAGTTCAAAGTTAGAAATTGTTTAAAATTTACACGTAAGAAATATTCACCAGAAAGTGTCGGTTGATTATATTCCGTTAAATGGTGTCATGGCTCAAATCGGCCTGGTTAGCCGTCGCCGTGAAGTTTACGATCATCAAGAGACACGTTTGTGTTTTGAGCCAAGTTTATGCGCGAAGCAACAGGCCCGCGGCTGACCGTATATATTAACGTGACAACTTTAGTTGAACACAGGCAAGATTTCTCATTCGACAATAATGTACTTGTATTGTCTTACACTAACATACTTATATCTCATTCAACAATAATATAATGGATCAACTGCTAAGATTCTGAATGAGTTTATAGCGTTCACATTAGTGCTGCAATACAACGGTGTTATTTGCAATAAGGGACATAGGTTAGTATAATTATGTGTGAGCGATTCGACTGGAATATGTGCCGGTATGTATATATCGTGGCATCAATATTGATTATTCAGCATTAATAAATAAGCGTGATGAGGAGGTTCAAATTTGAGGAATTGGAATATGACGTGATGCCCATTTTCCTGGAGATAATTTGAAGTCGTGCCGATTAAAACTGTCAATGTAGATATAATGTTACTTACGACAATGGATATAAGTTAGTATAGCATTGAGCAATTCGACTGTGAAGATTATTCAACAAAGCATCTACCATTTCGTTGCACTGTTTTAATCCATCTTGCAGGCGTCAGGATTTCGTTCTCGAAGAACTTGGCTGGTTTAGAAGCAAAGAAGTCATCCAAATGACTTAGTGTTTTACTGCCTGCAAATGATCGAATGTTTTCCGTTCGAAGAATTTTGTAAATACTGGAAAGTGTTAGTCTGACAGTGCAATGTCCGGTGAATATAGTGAATGAATATATTAGCCGATTTTGTGCACTTTTGGATAGATGCTTTGTTGAATAACCTTTTCATTTAGTATTCAAAAATTATGATTCATTTTGACCCAAGAAACTTACATGAACTTCTTGAACAATCCAGTGCGCATGTGTGTGTGTGTATACGTGCGTTACGAACAATAAAATTATATAAAATATCCTATTTCAATCTCCAATCTCCCTCACTCGTTTATCTTCGCAAGATATGGTCGAATCAAACATATATTCAGATAAAAGTTATTTGGTATCTCAAAGTATTCACTTTTCAATAACATCATTTATAACACTTTTGTATCAGGTCGTTTGGAAAATTCGTTTCAAATTTCGCGCGCTCCGCGTTGCTGCAGTAATCAGTGAGAGCGGGGGCACTCCAGACGATTTTGTGTTTGTCAACAAACCTTCGCGGGTCTGTGAGCCCGAGAAGAACCTTGTAGACCTTCCTAAATGCCTAACCATTTCGGCGAAATCAGGTGGAAAGATGGAGAACCAGAAGGTCCACTTTCGACATGTGATACTATATTGCTTCTAACGTGGCTTTACGGCTTCGCAGACTCTGAATGAGATTTTCTGTGTGTATGGAGATGTCTGTGACCCACCAGATAGTTCAAAAGTGGTATCGAAGGTCCGAAGCTGACGCTCCAAAGAAGTTTCTTCTGAGCATCTCATGGGATTTTAAAGGCGTGGTTTATTATGAGCTTTTTCAGCCGAACAAGACCATCAACGTGGCGAAGTACAGCCTCCAGCTAGACGAACGGAAGGCTGCCATCGCACGGAAGCGCTCTGAACTAACCAACAGGCGTGAAGTTGTTTTTTGCCATGATAACGCCAGACTTCACGTCACAATGTCTTTCCGTATGAAGCTGCTGGATTTCGAATGGGATATTCTTTCTCAACCTTATTCTTCCGATCTTGCTCCATCTGACTACTACCTATTTTTCTCCTTAAAAAATTTTTTGGGACAAAAAATTCGGGTTTTTAAAAGCCCTCAAAATTTACCTTGATCAATTCTTCACCAAGTGCTTCTTCTTCTTCTTCTGCACAAAGTAGTACGTATTTGCTTCAATAAAGTTATGCTTTGAGTAAAATATTACGTCCTGAACTTACATAGAAGATATGAAACGAACTTTCCAAACAACCTGGTACATAGAATAACAAATGAAATCGATCGTTGTAAGTAAACATAGAGATTACCTTATTATAGAAGGACATACAAAAAAATTCATTGCATTTTGCAAATGTATCGATATACAATTATTAATATCAATAATCGATTTCTCTCATATTATTATGTAGAAAAATGTTAAGGCGATATTATCGAGAAGTAAATACTTTATAAGATATTTTATATCTTGTACTGAAAAATATCAAAATATAAAGTAAAATATCTAAAAAACTAATTACTTTTCAATGATCTTTCTCTGGTGTTTTTATACGTAGCATGAACAAAGAAATCGATTTATGTTAAAAAAATCTATGTGATTCCATTAAAAAAAGATAACTTTAGATAGATTAGAGATAACTTTAATATAACTCTCTGACCTTGACGACCAAGGTCAAGTGTAAATCACGATCAGATGACCTCCACAACACCGAACAACTTTTGTTAGAACATTTTTTTTATGCGACCTTATCCTGCGAAAGTGAAAAAGGTGCGAAAATGAAGAGTAAAATAAGACACTATAAAACTCATGGAATACAGGTTCTTACAGTATTAAATAAAGAAGAAAATAAAATCGATCAGATTTGTACTAGGGAATGCGTTATGTTGATATGTATGTAAAGTTAATATTGTTGAATACTGATTTATTAGAGAGATATACGGTTGTAGAAACTTTTATAATTTTTATCGACATTCGGATTATTATAAAACATATTATTAAAAAAAATATATATTTTACTACAATCTTATTAATTTATGCACCATTATTTTAACGAACATTCGGCTCGCATTAGTTTCTGATTTATTCAAGTTTGAATTCATATTTACTGAGCTTATCCGAGATTTCCGAAATTACCGAGATTTCAATAAATATATACATAATTTCAAGACATGCAAGAAATGTCAAATACCGTTAATTTCGACCTTCAGAAGAAATCGCAACGGTCAATGTTACAGGATGACGAGAAGTTGGTCGGGTCAAGCCAAGTGGCCGAACAAGAGATAGCTATCGAGGAGGACAATGCTCCTTTTCAAGGATATCCACTCTCCTCGATAGAGTGGAGAGAGACAACCGGGAATCGAGAATGTTAACGCGTATACGCCTCGTTCGATCGTCGATGGGATTATCTATTTCGAATTAAAATTTTAAGTAAAAGTGTAAAAATTATATAAAAATACCTCTAAGTTTGAAATGATTTATGTTTTAGAAAAAAAAAAAACATATATATATATATATATATATATATATATATATACACAATATACAACAAAATAAATTGGATGCGCGAATTAGCAATATTATGTTAATCAGTTTTATTAAAACAATTACCTCAAGTATATAAGAAAATAAACTTTNGATACAAGAAATAAAAGAAAAAAGTTAAATTTTATTTAAAAAATTTAATGAAGATTAACAAGATGATATATTTTAACAAGAATATTGAATAAAAATAATTGTAGAAGAATATTTATTTGTTTAATACATATTTTATAGTAATTTGCAGAACAGATATTTTTATCGATGTATTGATATCGAGGAAATGTGTTTAGATAAAAAAAAATGAGATACTGGGTAATATGAGAATTATAATATTTTATTTTTGTATATTTATTTTATAATAGTAAAATTTGAAACTTTGGAGATGTTCAACCGTTTGTACTTTAAATGCTATTTAATTAACTTTAAGAATTTTTATATTCTATTTCATAAATACTACCTTAATTGACTATAAAATCGTGCTGAGTTCAAATAAAATTCACACTGTAATTGTTGTTGACAAATAGATTCTTTTCACATAGCAATTGCATCCTTTAGCGGTGCAAATTGTATCGCTGCAAGGGTGTGAATAGCGATTGATTCTGCTCGTTGCAAAAAGTACTTTACTCTTGAGCTTGATAGGGTTAAGTTCAATTGGGGGTTGTTTCAAGCGAAATGAATCAATATATTGAGTTTTGTAGGTGGTACAAATTAGTACAAATTCAATACTTTGTATTTCTATTTTTGTTTTCTTTTTGTCAATGATAATAACCTTACATGCATGTTGTTACTACTATAAAATATATTTAGCACTGAAGATAACTATAATTTCCTACCAGTGCAGTAAGATCGTATCATTCACATATCGTATGTCTATCTTTGATACTTATACCTTCATCAATCAATGCTTGGATGAAAATAGTTTCAGCATATATATTTAAAATCGTAGAAATAAAATTGTTAATATAAAATTGTTAAATATATTGAATAGAAAAGGAGAAAATAACATTCCTGTCAAATGCTGCGCCATATCTCCATTCATTATATGTCAATGTATTCTACTATGAACTAGACATATCTATGAATTGAAGTCACCAAGCGATGTGGCAGCAGAAGACACAACGTCGAGGACTATCACCGAGGAAGCCAGTGCTCGATCCTATGCTGTGACGGCTTTTATGGTTTTACCGAGTTTTACAATTTATCTATTTTTTTTTATTGTACAGTGATGAGAAAGCACCTATTAAATTATAAGATATTAACATATGTTACACATATTATATGAAATATAAAAAATATTTCAAGGAAATATGAAAATAAGCCAATAAGAGTCGACATCGTTGTTGGTGCGAATAAATTATTTTATATAGGAGAATAAATATGTTTGACAGTGTCGACATACACACATACACAAACATTTAATATAATAAATTTATATTTATTTAGCAGTTCTCGGGAAAAGCATAATATTTTTCAATTCAAAAAATTTAAAAATCTCGTTTGAAATGTGAACGCAAAGCATATATATATTTTTGCGTTGAAAAAATGACTTGAACGTTAAAAGTAAAAAGCCGTTTGGAGTAACGAAGAATTTAAGAAAAATATAGAATCCTGTAGGTAACCCCCCTTATGTTATCAAAATATTTAAATAGAAATTAAAGGGTAGGACAAGTAGATCCTTCGACTTGTGTTACCACCGTTTTGATCTGCACAGTCGCTATATTTCATTAAGTAGCAGCGTGCATGTTTCTATATAAAAGGGACACGACGCTGTGATATTTTTTACACATTCGTGTAACATACGACATTAAGAATGCTTCTGTATCTGTTCAAAGACATACATAATGCAAATTTGGCTAAGTTTGTGTAAATAAATAAACGAGAAGACAATATATGTTTGAATGTTTCACGGTGGACCACCGTCCGTCGTAATATTAGTCTCCTCGGTGATGGTCCTCGCCGCTGCGTTCTCTGTTGCGTGCGTTATTTAGTGACTACTTCAACTCATAGATATATCCAATTCATAGCATGATTAAAAGCATGAATCTCCTGACTAAATTATTTATTCTAAAACGAAACTGCATTAGAATTATTTGTTCCTCTCAAAAAGACCTACAATTAAAAAAAAGCAAAGTCGATTGAATAATATCCAAATTTTGATGTTTAAACCCAATTTTGCAACAAAACGGCAGCCCATTTACACCTAGCATTCTAAGGTTTTAATATATTCGCCGACTCTACATTTTAAGCCTACTCTCATTCAAAAAGCGCATCTCCTTTTTTGATCCTTTCCTTATAAGTATGCGTTTAATATAGTGTTAGGCTTCCTTGATACCTCTGTATGTCGTCGAATCCTAAACGCTGATCCAAAGCATGTACAATAAAATGCTTTCGAGTTATGGATATATAGAAGGATACTGAGAATATCATGAAGCATGTAGTCATGAACACTATTGTGAAAAGCAAATTCAAATATTTTGGTCACGTCATGTGAAATAATAAATACCAACTATTGTCATCATACAAGGGAAGATATAATGTAAAAGACGCCTTCTGGCAGAAGGCGAACATTCTGGCTCAATAACTTGAAAGAGTGGAAAAATATCAAATAATCAAATAAATATCAAATAATAATCGATAAAAAGTACGAATAGCTCTAATGACATCCAATATTTGATAGAAGAGGCATAATAATAAGAAAAGCAATTTTATGTATTCATTTGTTCATAGAGTTTTAGAAAAGTACCGATAACTTTTAAAAATTTATACTTTAACTCTATAATGAACTCGGAGTGTATAACGTATGTAACGTAATAAATGAATATTACTCATATTCGTTTAGGGCATTGGTTATGAAGAATTTTCGAAGTGCAATATAAGCGATAGACCCTTAAAATCTTTAAAAGTATCTGCACAATTGTGAGATTCTATATTTATTCTATATTTATCGTTAATAAGTTATCAAGTATTATCAATAGATACGCAGACGAGAGTGGCAAAGGCGAGATCAAGCCTGTGTTTTAATTAGCAAATATTCATTATACGAACAGGTTTTAGAATACAAAAATGTCAAAATTCAAATATTTTCCAAATTTTACATAAAAATCTGATATTTAAAATGCAAAAATGAAAGAACATGGTTTAAAATACTACAAATCTAATAAAAAAGGAGAGGAGAACAAAATCGCGAAAAACAAAGAAATTTAACAATTGAACTTTACATATATTAAAGTTGCAACTTCGTTTTATTATTATTTTGGATTTTGTATTTTTTTAATTAAACAATTAGAAAATTCTTTTACTTATACTGAACAATATAAAAGAGATATGGAGTGTAGAATTAAATATTATTATAGAATTATTAAAGTAGAGAAGAATTTCTAAAGTAAAAAGAACAATAGGAAATTTATAATGTTCTGACGTTAAACATTTTAAATATTGTTATTTTTAACATTCTTTTTTAATTAAGACAAACATTGTACATTGTTAAGAGAAAAAATCTGTAAACGATTCTTTTAACTAAATTTAACTATTAAAAAATTTTATATTTTGAACAGTCATCTCCTAATTTATATTCAAAAGATATGAAAGCAAGTATAAAAGAGAAATGTACACGTTAATAATGTTGACTTAAATTAGAGTTTCTGTATTTGAAGTTCTTATTGAATTTCTCGAAAACGAAAACAACAAATGAGATGACTTAAAATTAGTTCCGAGTTAACAAGTTTTCAAGCTAAGTAAGTTTACAACATTGCGCTTATTACATGTGTGGAAATGTAAACGCTCATCCAATACTCTTACAATTCAGAAATAAGAAAATTGGACCAGCCTGATGGAAATATTATATTAAAAATTTGACTTTTTCTATATACGCCATTTTCAGTCAAATTCAACAATATACCCGGGGATCATGTATGAAATTTGCCCATATACTAACTATATACAATCATATATGTCAACGAAAAAATACTATTGTTTACAAATTATATACAAATATAATCTAAATGTGCTGGCTATTTGTGCTTCTGATAGCACATGGTACCGGCAAAATAAATACCGAAAAAAAAAAAACAACGAAAAACTTTATTTTTCTAACTACGTTTAGCCTTGGATGAATCCAAGTATGCGTATTTACGAAGTATTTATATATGATATTAAATCTTTCAAGAGAAATTTTAATGATAATACTATTTGATATTTAAAACTATAATTACAATTACCCAATATTTACTGAAGATTTCATGAAGAATACTCACCTATTTTACCGTTGGGACTGTACGGATCGTAACTACTAGTGCTCATGGGACTCGCGTATCCATTATTGCTGACTTGCTGTTGCTGATGTGCGAGTGGACTGGAGTGCGCTATGGGAGGTTGTTGTTGCTCCGACAATTGTTGTTGTGTGTAGACTACGTGTTGATTTTGCAGAGAATTTGACGGCGATCCGGGACTATTTGTCGCCAGCCAATCATCCGATCTAGTTGTTTTATTATTGTTGGCAATGGTGGCAAAAATGCCACTTCCGGTGCTGATCGATCCAGTGGATACTGTGGCTACCGTCGCCGGCGACGTTGATGTCCCTGCCAGATGATCCGGCCTCTCAACCTTGACCAGTGTCAAGGATGCGGCACTGGCAACGACAGATGCCATCGCATTAACGCCAGTGACGGTGGAACCACCGTTAGCGGTGTCCATATTCGAATCGCCATTAGTATCCATACTGGACGTTGTCGTTGTTATCGTCGTCGCTATTGTCGTAATTGATGGATCTACCGTTTCTCTTAGCCTGGTTGGGGCTGCCAGGACGACACCCTCTGTGATAACAACTTCCGATCTATCATTGTATCGTAAAGTTATGTTGCCACTTCCTGAACTGGCCACCGACAGCTACTTATCTAGCGTTTTTAGCCGCTTTCGTTTGTTCTTGTTTCCAACGCAGTGGCCACGTCTTCCTATTGTCGCATAGTTCTAGGTCTCTTCGGTTACTTTATCTTTTCGGCGCTTCTTATTGACGAGAAATGCTTCTCGATAAATACCTCGCAAAGCTTAATTCGCCCAGTTTCCCCGGAAGCTTAATGTTCCCAGTTAAAAATTTAAAGAGATACTAAAAGTTTGGATCAATATATTGATCAGTGAAAAATTCTCGAAACGAAAAATTAACAGTTTGAAATTATAACATTAAATTTATCAAATGATTTAATCAAATGATTTAAGATTGTGGTAAGGTAATCATAGTTTCCATCGTATCTTGACATGTATAAATGTTTGCTGCAACTTCATAGTTGAAATTGTTGCGTTGCTGCTTCGAAGTATCTGCAACACAAAAATGTTTTCATTTTATATCATCGTGCACATATTCCATAATTATAATTATAATTAGTTATAATTTACGAATTCCTAAATTCTAATTTTAATTAAATTCCTAAATTATAATTATAATTAAATTATAATTATAATTAAATTTCTAGAATATTTTTTTTTTAATAACAGATGTCATGGGATTATTCTTAAATACTTGATATAAACTTGAATTTTTGAAAACTTCGTTTTTTTCTAGATTCTGATAAATACAAATGAATACTGATAAACATAACTTTTATTACATGTAATATTTCTAATAGTTCCTGTATATTTTTATTACTCATATTATAGAATTTCTCCTATATATCCTCAAAAGAATATGNTATATCCTCAAAAGAATATGTAGCACAGAGCTAACTACTTGCTTAACTGCATAATTGTTCATTTTATAAAATAAATATAAGTAAAATTAATGACATACATATACACACGCGCGCGGACGTTCGTATATTATTAATATAGGAATATGAAAATCAATACAAGATGCTGCACTTAACAGTTATACAATCTAATATCGCGAGGATCACTTGATAAAATTAAATGATTTACAGTACTTTACAAAATATCCAGGGAAAATGATAATATATAATTATATAAAATTATATATAATTATATTTAATCATTTGTAATTTATATATAAATTTTGCCTCTATATAATTATATATGTCCACACGAAATAAAAATAAAAAATTGAATGAAAAGCAGGAGAAATATTTTGATTAAATTAAGTGTTCAGGGAAAAAAAGATCATATATGAAATTTGCCCATATATGACTATATATAANATTATCGATCTGGTCGTCCGTTTTTCATTCCTCCCCTCTTGTCTATCCTATCCGCAACAGGATTCAGTGCGGAGGAGGAGTCTAACCTTCAACGTTAACCCTGACCCACCCTATTGGTCGACATGATAATCTATTCCCTCTATTAAACACCAATATTTAATCACAATCTTTATATATTATTTAAATTGTGAACATTTGTTAACAATTTATCATTAATAGCAATATCAAAAATATGATTTCGTAAAAAAAATCGAAATTATCTACTTTCACTCTTCCTCCATGAGATTTTCAAAACACAATTATGACATATTTAAAAGATTCTTTTTTTATTTAGAAATTCACCATCTAAAAATCGTGTAATTTGATCTACTTGTTTACGAGATATTAATCTTAATATTTCGTTTGGTTCACTTTGTACGAAACTTTAGTTCATTTTGTACAAAACTTTAGTTATATTTTTAATAATTGACGCGATGTAGCAACATTATTGGTAAAGAAGATTTTTAATTTTTGCATAAAAATACTACTAAGTCCATTTAATACAATGTTAACAATGAAAATATGTTGTCAATTAAAATATGATAATCGAAGAAATGCACTGTGTTATATAGTTTTGTATCATAATCATAAAATCACAAATAACTATTTTTTATATTTTTTTAATCTGAACATTTTTAGTAATTTCTAAGGAAATAAGGATGAATCAAGGATAAAAAAGATAATCTAAAGATTGAGTATAAGTCAAAAGGAAAAGAAAAGGTGTAGAGAAAGAAGAAAGTAAATAACAGAAGATCGAAAAAAGGAACAAAACAGGAGAGAGAGAAAATACGACGATCACACAGGAGAGAGGGAAAGAAAAGAGAAAAACAAAAAGAGGAAATGTAGAAACAAGGACGACGAAGAGTAACGATAGTGTTATGCTATATTATGTTGTGTCGGGAAGGAAGGAAAAACACCGAAAAAAAATAGATAAAAAAGCAGTGTAAGGAATATGAAAAATGAGATGTAAATCAAATAGATATAATCAAGATAGCATATTGTGTCTCATTGAATGCCGTTTCAAGAATGGTGAATTATGTGGAGAATATTCGCAAACCATCTAGTTCGCTAGTTGCATTATCGATCTGGTCGTCCGTTTTTCATTCCTCCCCTCTTGTCTATCCTATCCGCAACAGGATTCAGTGCGGAGGAGGAGTCTAACCTTCAACGTTAACCCTGACCCACCCTATTGGTCGACATGATAATCTATTCCCTCTATTAAACACCAATATTTAATCACAATCTTTATATATTATTTAAATTGTGAACATTTGTTAACAATTTATCATTAATAGCAATATCACAATCAATATCACATGTAATTTATCGCAATCAATATCACATGTATCTAAGATACATAATCTAAGATATAAATCTACAAAACACAAGAATATTTAATTATAATCTTTATATGTCGCTTCTCAATTGTCATTGGTAACATTAATTAATACCACAAATCATTTAAAATGAAAATCAAGAATCGTAAACTAACAAAGCAAAATTTCTAAAATATTTAACCCTTAGCTGACACACGGGGTTAAAAGTACAACCAGAGTGTTTTTGAACGCAAATTTTTCATAGCTGCGCGCCAAATTTGGTCCTGTGGCGTCACCTAGTATTAGTCGAGGCTTGACCCAATATTGATAAATAAAATAATTATACACATTTTTTCTCGCTGGGGTCCAAAATACCGCCCATAGCACGTACGTTATTATTTTGACGTGTGTCAGCTAGGGGTTAAATTAATTCATACGTATCATAGAAAAAAAGCCATAAATATGTAAGTGGTAAATTCAAAACATGCAGTTCAATTTTTTCCGAAAAATTAAAATAAATATTTAATCGTAGAGATATTTAGTGAAGTAAATCTATTTTTAGTAAAAATTTTAATAAATACTTTTAGTAAATAAGTTTTAAGAACATAGAAGGATAAAAAAAGTATGTTACCCCCCATCTAATTTCAGTCGAATTTTTAACAGAGTTCGAAACTTTTACAAAAAATGTAATTTAAGAAAATTTGAGAATTACTAAAATACTTGATACTAAACATTATTTTATTTTCAGTTCAGATTAAAAAAATATAAAAAATAGTTATTTGTGATTTTATGATTATGATACAAAACTATATAACACAGTGCATTTCTTCGATTATCATATTTTAATTGACAGCATATTTTCATTGTTAAAATTGTATTAAATAGACTTAGTAGTACTTTTATGCAAAAGTTAAAAATCTTTTTTATTTTGTAAAGTATGTAACAATTTAAGAATTAATGAAATCAAAACATTTGGAATAAAAAATATACTTGTTATAAATTACCATTTTTTTTTAATACTTGGATGAAAAAGGACAAACACTTTAATATATCTATAAATCCATAGATCTTATAACATATTCCACGTATTCTACAGAAAATCAATTGTCTACCATTAAAATTGTAAGAGATATAAAAGGATATAATGAATGTTGGAGACATTTAGGTCAAAATGCTTGCCCCTGCTCCAGTGTTAGTATACTTATTGCAAATCCACTTCTCCATCTCGCCATATCCAAGTTCCAGAACGAGTCGAGTCAACGCGCGTCGTGCTGAGGCAACCCGAATCAAGCCGAACAAGACCGAATCAAGCCGGATCGAGCCGAACTGAGCCGAGCAAAGCTGAGCCGAGTCAGGTCGAGCCCAGCTGACGAATCAAACCATTTCTGTTTTCGGCCCTCGTCTATCGACGAGAGAGTTACTCTGAGTAGGAATTCTCACAAAATATCCTAGGATTATTATGCATCCTCTATACATTTATTCATACGTCTAAAGAAAGTTACAACAACGAACAAACACAATATTTCAGAAATATCCCGTATATCTATATCGATAGTCCTTTTCTCTCATACCCTTTCTTTGTATCTAGGCCATCGGATCGATCCTGCTGTGGCGGTACAGACTCCTTTACTACTGTTGTCGCTGTTGCCACCACCACCATCATCACTATTACCATTATCACTAACATCACTAACTGACTGCAGTCATCATCATTTCTACTAGTATTACGTTATCTTTCCTACCATTACTATCAGAACTTGTCATGAGACTAGTTAAGTACCTTGATTTAGTTACGAAGGTACAAAGTAAATGTATTCTCTTCTTTTACGCGAAACAGTCTTCCGAATTTTAAATCAAATGAAAATGAAAATGCCTCATTGTTATTTATAACATAAATAAAAAATTCTATAAAACATAAACGAGATTTAACACGCGCAACGATTCTGCTTACATTGAACTTTCCAAAAGAAAAACTTTACGTCTTATAAAAATTTGCTTTAAAGAGAGATTCAATTCTAGAATGTCAAACAATTTCTAAGGTTTAATAATTTACTTGTATGCACAAAAGTTTACGTTTTTTTCTATACAAAAGAAAATTGAAATTCCAATTACAAACATATACAATGCTTTTTTAAATAGATTATAAAAACGAACTGTATGAAAATAAGTTGGAAAATAACGCACAATGCTGAATATTTAAAAAACGAAATGACATAAATATGCTTTAAATAACAGCTAAATACACAATAATAAACGTTCTTTAGACAACAATAAAATGTGTATCAATAATCTCTTGAAATTTACATTAATTGTGTGTGTGTGTGTGTGTGTGTGTGTGTGTGTGTGTGTGTGTGTGTGTGTGTGTGTGTGTGTGTGTGTGTGTGTGTGTGTGTGTGTGTGTGTGTGTGTGTGTGTGTGTGTGTGTGTGTGTGTGTGTGTGTGTGTGTGTGTGTGTGTGTGTGTGTGTGTGTGTGTGTGTGTGTGTGTGTGTGTGTGTGTGTGTGTGTGTGTGTGTGTGTGTGTGTGTGTGTGTGTGTGTGTGTGTGTGTGTGTGTGTGTGTGTGTGTGTGTGTGTGTGTGTGTGTGTGTGTGTGTGTGTGTGTGTGTGTGTGTGTGTGTGTGTGTGTGTGTGTGTGTGTGTGTGTGTGTGTGTGTGTGTGTGTGTGTGTGTGTGTGTGTGTGTGTGTGTGTGTGTGTGTGTGTGTGTGTGTGTGTGTGTGTGTGTGTGTGTGTGTGTGTGTGTGTGTGTGTGTGTGTGTGTGTGTGTGTGTGTGTGTGTGTGTGTGTGTGTGTGTGTGTGTGTGTGTGTGTGTGTGTGTGTGTGTGTGTGTGTGTGTGTGTGTGTGTGTGTGTGTGTGTGTGTGTGTGTGTGTGTGTGTGTGTGTGTGTGTGTGTGTGTGTGTGTGTGTGTGTGTGTGTGTGTGTGTGTGTGTGTGTGTGTGTGTGTGTGTGTGTACACACGCGCGCATATGTGTAAAGAATAGATTGAGAGCAGGTAGGATGAAAAGGAGAAAATAAATGGAGTAGAGAGAAAGATAGGTGGCAAGATTGAAAATGATTTTGAATGAAAAAAACTAGATCACAATAAAATTAAATAAAATTGAAAAGTGAGAATGAATGGTGAAGAATTAAAAGAAAATGGCAGAGAATGAAACAGTTAGAAAAAAGTGACAGATAAGAATAGAAAAAGAGAAAGATATAGAATAGAAAATTATCAGAGGGATTGAAAGATAATGAGAAGCAGTATAAAAATAATTAAATATAATTTATTCTTTAAGGATAAGATATATGTATTAAGTAAATAGAATATTTTAGTAAATAGAGTATTGACAGGTGACAGAATAAAGGGTTGAAATATTAGGTAGGAAAAAGTGAGAACGGAGGAAAAATGTAAGACAAAGGTAAGCAAAGAAATGCGAAAAAAATAGTAATGATAGAGCAGAAAAATGTAAAGAGAGAAAAGAGAAGGTATTAATTGATTATATTTATACAATATAATTATATTTTTTTAAATGTTACATAACTATTTTTTGACTAGTTCCTTAAAATTCATAAATCGATATTATAAAGTAATATGCGATGTTTTTAAATGTAACTTTTACATATAAATGTTTATTAAAAAGTTGTGTGTGTGTGTGTGTGTGTGTGTGTGTGTGTGTGTGTGTGTGTGTGTGTGTGTGTGTGTGTAATGAATGAAATAAATAGATAAAGTAGATGTTTTTTTTTTTTGGATAATGCACATTTCTAATATATGATGTTTTTAAACATTTAATTTTCGAATACATAGATTTTTAGGAGTTACGTAAACGAAAATATTATCGTTATTAATAGCACACACCTCTGCGGTGTTTCTAGTAAGATAAAAAGGTACAAAATGAATGAGAAACATTTATAGATGCGACTTCATATTCAATTATTACGAATTACTTTCTTTTACCGAAACATAATACAATATTTACATCTTTTATTATGTAAGTATATTGTTGCGGTCATTATTCTGCTTATAATATATGACATTATTATAAGTTATATGGATTCATACAGTTACTGAGGAAATCGATGTCGAAACAGATTCGTCGCCGAAGCGAGGTCAATCGTGTTCTACTTGCAATGCGCATGCACTCTATGTACGAAAGTTCGACCGACGATGTAACCACCGCGGGTTAACGCCGATGTCGCCAGTATCAAAGGAAAATCTCTCTTTCTTCCCCCCCCTCCCCTTCCTCCTGCTCTCCTTCTTATTTATTACTTCGTTATTTTTCATTATTTCTCGCGTGTGACTTCTATATAACAATTTATTCTTTACATAAGTATATATTCATACGGGACATATACAAATTCATGTTTTTCATAGTTATTTCTTAGTAAAACAGAAGGCATTTTTAACCAATGAAAGAAAGAATCTTCTATAAATCGTCATAAATCTCTTATTTTTCGATTGAGTATTGTTTTCTTATTTATGTGCTATTTACATGCTCACCTATTTTTAGATTTCCTCTTTTATTGTATATATAATATTCTTTGTGTAAGATTGATTTTATACTAAAGAATAAAGCAAGTTGATAAATATTTCTGCCTGTTATAAGTTATATAAAATATAATGAGAGTTATCCCAGTAAGCAAAAGCCCAGGAAAAAATGATTATATATGAATTTTGTCTATATATGTCCATATATAATCATATATAATTATATATGCCGTACACCAAAAATATTGTTATGCGAATGTAATTAAAGTAAATGTTTATGTTTATGGCTGCCCACAATATAAACACTTAATTCAATCAAAATATTTCTTCCGTTTCTCATTCAATAGTATTTTTATTTCGTGTGGACCTATATAATTATATATATAGCCATACAGAAACAAAATTTATATATAAATTACATATGATTACATATAATTATATATAATTTTACATGATTTATATAATCCTTTCTTCCAAGGAAATTATTAATACAACGCTATTATAATGATATTTTATAACGTCACGTTCTCAAATATATAATTCGTAACGTTATATAAAACGTTATTGTTAACAATATTTGGCCTAAACATTAAAATTAAAAATTAAAAAATAATATTTCCACACTATGATTTTAATATTTAGAAATATTATATGATCAAGTGATAATTTTAAAACATTTATAAAATATTATGTAAACATTTATAAAATATTTATGAAATCCACATAAAATCAATGTTTCAAAAGATTGATTTAATGTTTCTTGTTTACTGGGATCGTTTTATTTTATTTATTTTGTTATCTAACTAGCATACAAAATATTTCCTTTCAATTTCCTAAAAAAGCAATAAAATTGTTTCTATGTATAGAAAAACAATGCTATCTTTTTTCTTTATAATAATATAACACCTTATATCGCATTAAAAGTTTCTAACTATATGTTAAATGTTTCACTACATATATATGCACGCATGCACACACGCGAATAAAACGGTCTATACACTTGCTTTAAAATATAGAAACCATACATTTAAGAGAATCGAGTAGTCGGAAAATATTGAGTGAAAATTATAGGGATCTGTGGATTCGTGGGTGCGCCACAGGTTTGATCCCGTAGGAATGTAGTCGGCCATGAATGAAACGATATATAGAGGACAATAAGACGAGGAAGAGTGACAAGGAGCCGTCTACATTTTGCTGCTCCCTGTTGAATCAGCTAGCTACGAGAAGCGAAAGTAAAAACTAGTGATCATAATTAGCCTTGAACCCATAGCAGAAGAATCGATGATCTCATATCCAAATGTATCCTGATCGAGAATGCTTAATTAGAAAGACTTCGTATAAATATTAAACATTATCATGATAATTTTATCGTTATTATTTGTTATATAAAAATGTGTGTGTGTGTGTGTGTGTGTGTGTGTGTGTGTGTAAACATATAGGGTGTTCCAATTCTCTCGACTTTTAATTTTACCGGGAGATTCCCTGAATAATTTAAAGTTAATTTTTTCTTAGCGGAAAGAAACATGGAAAGTCATTTTTGTCAACTTTACAATTTTCAACATATCTTTTTAGCCAAATCTCAAATTAAAATTCTGTTAAAGTTTGTTTGAGATAAATAGGAGAACATAATTTTGTTAAAAGAGCGGCTCGGGAGTGTGCAGGTAAAATGATTAAACTGAGAAAGGAATGGGTCAGGTCTTGTCATCATAGATTTCGCTTAAATTGAAATATATTGTAGTACCAAGCACCCACTAATTGACAGGCAAATGAAACGACGCACCTCTAAGATATTTGCAAGAAATTTGCATGCAATGTTTTTCGCACCATTTACGATCATTTATGAAAGCAAGTTTGCCAGATAACAAATAGTCTAACGGCTAAAGTATGTTAGATGTTGTGTATTTGGGTCTGACTTTACTTTATTCCAAATTTTCTTTTCTTTTTTACATTAATTTCTACAAATTATTAATTTCAATTATTAAGCAACACATAAATAACCTATAATAAATATGTAAAAAAATTATGATTTAATCCGTGCGTGCGTGCGTGCGTGCGTGCATGCGTGCGTGTGTACCAGGTGTAGAAGTATGAAACCGGAATTTTTTTGTAAAAATTACACGTCTGTTGTTTGAAAATGATAAAAAATATTTTATTCAAAAAAATGTCCATTGCTATTTATACATTTTTCCCACCTCTCCGGCAGTTTATGAATGCCAAGCCAAAAAAACATTTCTTTTTTTGAAGCGAACCAGCTATCGAGTATTTTCGTACATTTTCATACGAATTGAAGCGTTGTTCAGCGAGAGCGTGTCCCATTGATGCGAATAAAATGATAATCGGACGGAGCCAAGTCTGGAGAATAAGCCGCATGCGTTAGTATTTCCCAACTGAACGCCTCGATCGTTTCCCTGACCCGTTTTGCTGTGTGTGATGGGGCATTATCATGGAGCAAAATGACTTTGTGTTGCCCTTTTCCATATTCCGGTCGTTTTTCACGCAATGCTCGATTTAAATCGATCATTTGCTGTTGGTAGCGATCAGTGTTAACGGTTTCACCAGGTTTTAGCAGCTCATAATAGATTACACCCTTCTGATCCCACCAAACACAGAGCATTATCTTCTTTCCAAAGCAATTTGGTCTTGCAGTGGATGTCGATGGTTCGCCTGGATTCACCCATGATTTCTGACGCTTAGGATTCTCAAAATATATCCATTTTTCATCACCTGTCATGATGCAATGGACTTTCTTTTGTATCTGTTGAGCAGCATTTCACAAGTGGTTTTCCGATTTTCTTGCTGTCTTTCATTCAGTTCATGCGGAACCCATTTTCCCACTTTCTGAATCTTTCCCATGGCTTTCAAACGAATTGAGACAGCTTTCTGCGTCACATTCAATTTATCCGCGAGTTCTTGTTGAGTTTGAGTATCATCTTCATCCAATAAAGCTTACAATTCGTTGTCTGCGAACTTTTTCGGTGGTTTCCAACGCTCTTCGTTTCTCACGTCAAAATCACCACTTTTGAATTTTTTGAACCACTCAAAACACTGTGTTTTACCAAGAGCATGTTCACCGTAAGCTTCGACAAGCATTCGATGCGATTCTGCAGCAGTTTTCTTCAAATGATAACAAAAAACCAATGCTGTTCGCAAATCGTAGTTCGTTGGCACAAAACTCGACATGTCTAAGGTTATAGAAAAATATACCGGTGTATGGAACTTGGGTTGTTGTGTATTGAAAATCTTCGTCAGCTGTTAGAGGGAGATGATGGCGCTGCAGAAGCGGTCTTACGGTTCCTAAACTGATGGCTAGCACCATCTATAGGGAAATTCCGGTTTCATACTTCTACACCTGGTACGTATGTGCGTGTGTGTAATATTTCTTATTCGCATATTTCAACGTCTGCAACGTCTGCAATTTTATACCAAGAATTTCATTTTTATATGTGCTTTATTTTAATTACTAATTGGAATTTTCCTCGGATTGATTTTCAGGAAGTGTACATGCTTCAGGATGATAGCCGTCAAAGAAACATTTAAAACGCAAATTATATTTAAGGCATATATAAAAATATAAATTATCCTCAAGACTATATTAGTCTCGATAAATTATACTCGATGGTAATAAATATATTTATGTAAGGGAAAATTAGTTAGCAATTAATATCTTTCTTCTCCATCAAACTCGTAATCTTATATTGTATGAACAATCAATTAATTTTGACTATTCCAAAATTGACTTATTTTTCCAACCCCTCCGATCTCAAAACAGTCGAAGAAATATTATTTTATTGAAAAAAAATAAAAAAAAGGGACTTGGAAGAGAATGGCAATGCTAGGGATCGAACCGCAGACCTGCAACTTCGCTCATCCTACCACTCTGCCACGCGTTGTTTCCGGATTCACTTTTGTTACACTGACATACGTGTATCGCTGAAATCTTTTGTTGTTAATAACTTTTAAGTGGTTGACTATCTACACTCATATTGTACATTTGTACTTGAGACTCTCTGTTTTACTACAACTATTAAAATTTGATTCAGATCTGCGTGACCCAGTTCATGAGGTCTTTTTATTAATACTGGGGAGGCCTCACAGCCCGCAAGCCGCTGGGAAACTCTAATGTTTTGCCGAATAGCGAGCAATTAAAGTAGCGCGTGGACAAAAATGTTCTCCTGGTTGCCATTCGACGTGTACCAAAAAGACGTGTAAATTGCAACTTGCCATTTTTTTTATCCTATCACTTCTTTTTGACTTTCTGAGGAATATTCAAGCTTTATTTTATTTGTGTTTTATCTTTTTTATTATGTTTCTATCTTTTAGTAGTTGTTACAACTGACTACAGCTATTCATGGAAAATGTGTTCAATTATTATTACAGATTATATGTTTATATATCTTTCTGTATAATATTTTTTGTAATAATTCTGTAAAAAAGGTAATATTTACTATCAGAAATAATTTTTTATCTCCCGAGAGCGTTTTCCCAATCTTTTAAATTGACAGTTTTCATCCTCGTAAATAATTATAATATTTAATAAAATATGAGATCAGCTTACTTCTATTTTTTTCTTTTACGTCCATGTCTGTATTAGAAAAAGGGATTTTTTCTAATTAATTTATTTTTTGTTATATATTTTTTAATAAGATGGTCATTTTTATCCGTCTTCGTTTAGAAACCATTAAGAATAAAATACTTAGCAATTCACTGTTGACAAAGCAGCTATGTCTTCAAGTAGAAAAGTAAAGGTCTTCAAGTAGAAAAGTAAAGGAAGTTCCGATAATTTTTAGAAATTTTATCGAGTAGTCGAAGAGAAGAAAAATCAAGGAAGACAAAAATCTGGTTGTCACTCCAAAAGTAATGAAAATATATTACCATTCGGAGGGTTAAGATGCTGAAATATAATGACTCACAATGTACATTTAAATAATATTATATACAAAATCATTGAATCTAAGATTGTTACCTTGTTAAACATTGTTAACCTTGTACATATGCGTGTGTAGTACGTGTGTATGTGCGCGTATGCACGCGCGTCCGCGCGCATATGTGTATATATGTATGTATACATCCCATCAATACAGTTAATTCGTAACTAATAATTCGTAACTAATAATCCGTAACTAATAATCCGTAACTAATAATCCGTAACTAATAAGCCGTAACGCACCTGATTTTTTGAGGAATAAAACAATTCCTGTTTATAGCTGAGATTCTCGAATGTTATTGAAACTATTTCTAAATCCAAAAATAAGTGGTAAAGACAAATTATTGAAAACGTCAATGTCGCAGACAAAAACGAAACGGAAAAACATTCGTTTGTTCATGTATCTGTGGGCCAATTTGACCTTCACGCGTCCATTTAGGAGTTAATTTCTATATATGGATCGTAAAAACTTTGTATAATGCGATTTAACAGACTTAATATTATGAATTTAGATAGAATTAATGATTATATTCTCATATTATATATAATAATATTTGCACATACTAATAAAAATATAAGATTAAAAGCTTGTAATTTTATCAATTTTTAAATTTTATTTCTCAAAATGTTAATTATGCTAGGGAAGAAAATTGAGACTGTTTCGCGCAAAGCACTGAAATCGAAACGATATAGAATGTGTATGCTGTCGACGATATAGCTTCGAGGATATTGATTTCAAGGTATAAATAGTTCGTGGTATCAATTATTCAAAATGCTCTCAACCTCGTCACAGACTGATAGTGCTCATGATACTTAATACATAAATATTACAAATTAGCCTAAATATATGAGATAAATACATTCAGCACAACATAAAGTTTTAATAAAGTTTTAAGTTTAGAATTAAAAATTTATCGATTTAAATAATGCTAACACAATTATAATTTGAAAATATAAGAATTTGCTTACAAAAATATATCAGAAAAATAGTTTTATATTTCTAAGTAAAAATATTAAGTATAACGTCCATCTTACAAGAACGAATAATGATACATTTATAAAATTATAAAAATTCACTGAAGTTATTAATAACTAATAATATAAAAATAAAAATAAGTATAAATACGAAAGACGTGGATTTTTAAAATAAATTATATTTTAATAAAGATTTTTTTATTGATTTACTAGTTTCTAAATAATGCTTAGAAATAAATTTCAGAAGTAAAATAAAAACGATTGATGCATCAAGCCAATAACAATATCACTAAAGTTTTATTTATAGGTATACTTTTTATTCGATTCTGCTAGTGGCTGTAGCAATTTTTCGTTAATATTTTTATTACTCAAATAAGAAAAAAAATTAATTAGCACCAATAAAGATGCATTTAAAGAAAAGTATAATCGTACTTAACAATTATGCACATATAATTCACATGTAATAATAGGAAAGAAAAAATATCGAGAACTGGAGTTTGCTGGGCCGGAAATTAAACATTAAAATACTTCCGCTTGCCAGGTTATTGTTCTTACTACAGAGTTACCTAGACTGCCGCTTCGATACACTCTCTTTTGTCGTTTTATTAAATGTTATTAATATTTTTGTCAAGATATAAATATAGATATAAATATATATAAATATATAATCGTGCGTGCGTGCGTACGTGTCGCGTGCGCGCGTGTGTGTGTGTATATATATATATATATATATATGTATGGAGAGGGAGAGGGGGGAGGGGGGAGCGCATGTGTACAGGTATATATGTATGTGTGTGTGAAAGAGAGAGAGGGAGAGAGAGAGAAGGTGGTACTATGACCCTTGTAAGTATTATGACTCCTTTTAGTATATTCACTATTAGATGGCGAAATTTAGTGATAACGTATAGAATCATTTACCCAGATAGAAATGCATGATCACGCTTTATCACAATGTGATGTCATATTGTAACTTCAACTTAATATTTTTTAAAGATCATTATGTGATTAACATTACATCAGCACAAGATAAGAACACAAATGTGTGCACGTTCTTGATTATGATTGTTATTAGATGAGATATTTTTCTGACATCATGATATGAACGACATCTAAGCAGCATATGAGCAAGCATTTGTATCTATCCTTGTCCTCACGTTTTGACTATTGAGATTACAAAATAAGGTCAGATTGAATATATTTTGCTATAAGGTATTTAATAGCCCGCGTCATTATATAGTGACGCTAATATACCAATATATAATAACTAGCATCTGATACAACGCATTTCCGAACGTTTTTAAGATATATTTTTAGCATTTAATTATATATACTTCCTCAATTATACATTCCTCTTAAACTTCAGCGTATTATCACACGAATATATGTATATTTGAATATTTTATTCGTTATTTAACATTTCATTTGATTGTACACATTTCGAATGCAAAGTTAAGCGATAACATGGCATTTTGCTAATATAACTGATGTTCTCTTTGGCCTTTTATGTTGTAACAATTACGTTATCGTGACAGGTTACAGTGAAACGAATAGAATTTTTAAAGACGATTGTCGACATGTTTGAAAACGAAGAATTTAATAAAAAGCAGATTATTTTCACTGATGAAGCTCATTTTTTGTTAACTGAATGTGTGAACAAACAAAATTATATGTTCTAGGGTAAGCGAAAATACCGACATGTCGGACGCTATCTTTTTTCAGCCTCAGATCTGCTTGAGCGGCCATTTCCGTGAAAGGGGTTTATCTGCAATCCTTCAAAGTTCAAGACCGTTACCGGGGAAACTTACAAAGAGCTATTGGAGAGTACATTTTTTCCTCATGCAAAAAAACGAGGATTGGTGAAGAATTCTCATTTTATGTAAGATGAAGCAACCTCACACTGTTCAAATAAAGTGTTTGAGATTTATAAAATGTACAACAATAGAGTGATTAATTTAGAATAACCAAAATTGCATTTGCAAATGGAGGTCTAAAAAACCCCATAGGAAAAAAATCAGGAACCTTAAATCTAGTGAGAGAATTAAAGTCAGTCCCGCGCGAGATAAGTCTTATTGTCAACATTTTTGCGCAATAATCTGAAAGTTTTAATTGCTGGTATACGGCGATTTTATATGGTTGGAAGTGCAAGTCTTCCTGAAGGATGCGAGGAAGGCTGTTTCGACTGAGGTGCAACACCTGAGCGTGTTTTCGCAGAGAACGCTTAGAGCTATGTTGATGCATAAACGCGTTCAATGTTTTCCGGCGTTTTTGCAGTCTTCGGCCGACCAGAGCGTTTGTTACTTATACAGACTGTTTTCCGAAAATTTTGAACCTATCCCTTTATCGTGTTCCGGCTTGATATCAGAGTTGCCATTTTTTATACACTTGCAGCATACTGCAGCACGTGAGGGGATACGCACACACGAGCGAGCGGCTGTGTATGTGTGCCCTCGGCACTTCGGCTAGCTTCGACCAGTGGAAGAGGACAAACATACAATCTGTTGCTGTCTCTTTCTTTCCCGAGCTATAGATATAACTAACGTCGACGGCATTACGCCGTGACAATCATACTAGGCTTGTTTATTATATTATATTTACACTGGATCAGTAGGAGCTACAAACATTAAATATTATTGTGCAATAAGAACAAAAATAATTTTTTCAAAGAAAACTTCAAATATTAAAGAGGATTTGCATTGATTTGCATTCATTTCATATTGTTGAACATCTTTACAGCACATTTTTAACATTGTGCTTAAGCAAGGGACTAAAACATTTAAATTAATAGTGTTATTTAATAACTCATAAAAAACACAACTTCTATCTTATAATTAATATCTAGTTTGAATGCAACTTATCTCTTATGAGAAAGTAGTACTAGCAATCAGTATTGAACTGCTGCTTTTTCGTAAGATTTACTCTTTACAAAGGAACTCTACGAACCTAAACTTTTCGATTTGGATCAACTTTTGCAGATATGTGGATTGTATTATATTTGTATTTATTGTATTATATTGTATTTTACAATAATTGTATATCGACGAGCATTTATCACATTATATAACGGTGCAGTATATTTTAAACACGGTGTCTCGCGATTCTTCCCACCTTGGAATGTGTTCTCTTATTCACTGTTATCATCTACACTTGATGTCCAGTCGTCCTCGAGAAATATTTCTCTAGATGCAATGGTGACGACAGTAGTAATGACGATAGGTTACACTGGTGATTGTGGCGATGATGGTGGCGATGGTGGTGGTAGTGGTAGTGGTGGTGATGGTGGTGGTAGTGGTGTTGCTGGCAACAATAATGGTGGTAACAGTGGTCGTGATGGTAGTGGTGGTGGTGGTACCATCAACGAGACGAATATGATGTTTTTGTTTCGGTCAGTAGTGCCAAGAGAAAGCATCGAGTTTACGTACAGAATACGTGTTTATTACGGCCGTTAGTAAAAACATGCGCTGCTGCAGAGTTATTGTACATACCATGGCGTGAAAGTACAGAACAAATGTGTAAATAGATATGAATATCAAGTATGAGGATAATTTTGATGAATCAAGATACTATCATAATTACCTTAAGTGTTAAATTTTTTTATATGCCAAGAAAATCTATGAATTAATATTTATTTTGATTTAATCATATAGTAGAATAGCGCTTGAATCCCGAATCTCTGTGTAACTTAATATTTACAGTATTATGAATTATAAATTCAAATGAATCTACATAGGAAAGATACATGTTAACAGACAAATTTTAGATCGACACTCTGTACAACGTATAATGTTTTCCAACTTAATTGCAATATGATGAATCGATAATTGAATCACAATCATAATTATGAGTATTGAGCTTATAGCGAGTATACGGTCACTCGCTTCGTTTTCGCGATGAGTCAATATGTGTATATAAGTGAGATAAAGAGATATGTTGCAAAGAAAATGACGTCATGCCGAATCAGTTCTTCTGTCGACAATCGATGTGATATGTACATAGTGCAGCGACTAATGCACGAATATGTTTACGTTAAACACAAGTATCGAATTTTAATTAAATTCATTTTTGCAAATGTAATTTATCAGATTACAATATTGTTATATAAAATTCTGCACACTTTCGACTCTTCCAACCTGACTTTCTATGTCATGGATAATTATGAATCCTGAATTTAGAATTTTTACACACACACGCACACACGCACACACACATACAAAATTTATATAATAATTTTTTTTTAATAATTCCTTGTTTTAATGATTACATATTTTTATTATTGTTCATTATAGAAAATAACATTATTTTATAAAGTTTAACATCATTTAATAAAGTTATATTGTCGGGCTATCTTTATATAATTAAAAAGAATATTGAATGCATTTTCTATCAGAAGAAACACGTACTGCATATAGAATGTTTGTTAAATATTATCCAATATTTTAGGACTTGATTTTTGAGGTCACTTTATAAAGAAAAGTTTATACGAACAGATATCAAAAGCTTTGTTTCAGAGATACAAGATGTTAAGAAAATTTTGTACAATTATCTTTCTTTCTTAATAACTTCTAAAGAATGATTTAGGATGGTTCTTTTTCAATCTCTAATTAATAAATAAGCAAAATATAATTTTAATTTTTTTACCTATAGTTGTTTACCTATAGTTGCTTTGTAAAATGTCAATGGTGTAGGAACGGGATTTAAGTAGTAAATTGTTGTAATATATTGCCCCGAACCTGTATGCCAATGGAGATTTAAATTTTTTTGCGATTTTTATTATATTTCATCAGTTATCTACAAAAAAAATACTATTGACACATTTTAATAAGTTATTAGTTTAGAAATTTGCGAGGTAATAAGAAGAAAATAATAATTAGTATTACAAATAAAATAATAAAAGGTATCTTGTTTCAGAGCTACCTCTGAAACGAGATACCTCTGAAACGAGATACCTTTAACGTTATATGTTCATATGTTGTATATATTTTTTTCATAAAATGACACTAAAAATTAACTTAATACTAGAATATTGGACATTTACGAAACATAGCGTATATACATAGGATATAATTACTAAAAAATTATATAAATATTAATAATTTTGCGCTTTGAAGAACAATTTCATTTTGTACTGTATTTTCACTATCATATTTTCACTATTGCGCATCATTGTATATATAAAGAAGAAACTTTGGCGGAGGAAAATTATATACACTCGCTTTAACTTTATTCTTTCAAATAATTTGTTAAATTACATATTGACGTTAGCGGATTGGTTTCATTTATACTGAATATTGTATATTAATTATATACTTAAAAATTTCTTAAGGTTATCGGTAATACACAAGTCTCTAAATGATTTATTTCAAATGGTTGATCTTGCTGTTCCTTCTTAAGTTCCGAAATAAATTACTTGTCCACGCGGTCAGATGCGCCTGAATATCCGATATTCCGGAAGTTAGAAATATCTTTAACAAATTTGTTGATTACAAGTATTTACTATCAAATTATTTATCAGGACACGAACTTTAAAAATATAACAATGTTGCTTTTTCCTAAGTGTCGAAAACTAACAATTTGTCCGCTCAGGCGTGCCATTGCGCACGCATAACCGCATTGAGAAAACCATTTAGTTGAATCAACTAAATTCTTATTTGACTATGGACAAACAAAATTTCTTGGTTGTAATAACCAAAGTTTAGTTGTCTAAACCGAAGGTTTAGTTCTCTGAAGTTTCAGAGGTCTCAAAGAATTAAACCTTGGCTTTTATAACAAAAAATTTGTTTGCCCATAGTTAAACAAAAATTTAGCTGATTCAATTAAATGGATTTTTCAGTGTACGCTATTTACGGCGTGTATAATTTTTTTCATCACTTAGGAAAAAATAACAAAATCAGACGTTGTTATAATCTTAAAGTACATATTCTGGCGAATAATTTGATAGTAAATATTTGCGAACAATAAATTTCTTAAGAGCATTTCTAACGTTCGGAGTATCGGACTTAGACGCGTCTGACTGTGGACAAAGTAATTTATTTCGGAACTAAAAAAAGAGCAACAAAATAAGACATTGTTATATTTGTAATGTACCTGCTCTGACGAATAATTTAGCAAATACTACATCAATTTTTTCTGGTTTCTTTGGGATTTCAAGCACGCTGAGAGTCTTTATGCTATTATTTCAATTTATTTTGCGAGCAACAAAATAATTATTTCCTCATTAACTACTGCGAATTTTGCAAAATTCTACATGACTTTTCTGCTCAGTTATATCCGTTCTACCTGTACGCCACAAAAACCAAGAACGGTTTACCGAGGACACTCTATATGTGCTCCTATATACAGGGTGTTTGAAAAAATGTATTTAGCATTTATATAGTAGATAGGATATATCATATTGAGTAAAGAAGTTTTAATAAATATAGATCGAAAACTCGACCTATTTTTATTTATATTAATATCATGACTGACTTATTGGTTTCTATGTATCACGTGCGACGCGAAAAGAGAGGATAATCTTTCCAAATTTTTACCTCGATATTTACAGGTGTTCCATATTCTCCTTCTATTTATATGCACGCTTGGCATCTTTTTCTTACAGAATCATAAACTGTATAATGAAAAGTGAACGATTGCTGGTGTAATTTTTCTAAAGTGTGTGTAGAAATTGAATGAGGACATTCAGGACGCGATTTGTGATTTACGGAGGTAAATCTACACGTTGCATGCAACATATAAAAGCCAATAAGTCAGTCATGATATTAATATATAAAATTATTTATATCTCAGAAACGATTTAGTTTTCGACTTATGTTTGCTGAGATTCTTTTACTCACCATGACGTACACCATATGAATACTGATTGCTTTTTTTAATACTCTGTATATAGTATATATTCACGTACACGTATACGGATATATATATGCTTAAGATATCCTATCATTATCATTACCTATTTATATAGAAGATTAACAAAAAAAACTGTCGGAAATGTTCCTCATTGATTTTGATGAGTTGCATATATTGTAGAACAGCAATAAATAAAAAATCCATCATTTTATATGCTTATCTATATTTATCTATATTACTGCTTATTTTTAAAAATTCAAATAAAAAAAATAATTATTGTAAAATATAACAAATAAAAGTCAAATATGTTTCTGGAGATATTGAAATGATTTGATTTCATAATGTTACCTGAATTAACTGTTCTCAAAATATTCAGGATTTAAATTTGTTACTTGTACCTTCACGTAAAGAAATGATTGTAGAATTTCATTCAGATTCTAATAAAATAGTAAAATTCTAAACACCGTGGAACACCCATGGAGCACCCGTTATATATGATCATTTTATCAACATCATTTTCAATCATTATTAACAAAAAATTACAAAGCATTTTAAATATTATTTTTTTGAATTTTTTGAAACACTTATTGTGAAAAATATTGCAATGTATGTTTTTTTTGCTATTTAACTCTATATTCTTTGGTCTGTTTCTATTTAAAAAATCATTAAAATGCGTTTAATATTTTATTAAAAAATGAGCATATTTTAGGCATTTTAAGTACCATATATTACCTATTAAAAGAAACCATTAATTTTTTAATTATACTTTTTGCTGAAATTACAGAAAGCGATTTAAAAATTATGGCGACCATTACGATGAGCACACTGAATATACTATTACAAAATTTAATTACATTTTAGCTTAGCATACATTTTAGTTTAGCGTTTGACATTGAATGTCTTCCTAAGGAATTAATTAATTTTTTAAATATTTTTATTACGAGCTCGTTTGCATATTTCAGCAAGAATATATTAAATATGTTCATAGATTTTTGTTGGTCTCGATGAACAAACAATTCAAAATTCAATAACGATATATGCAGTTATATAAATAAAATCGTAAGACAAGAAGTCGACAGATGTTTTTATATATTTTTTTATATAAATGTATTATATTTNTATTTATTATTATAAATTCGTGATAATAGTTATGATAATTATAAAAGTATAGTAACATAGTCTTGCATTTTATGGCATACTTCTTCAGACGATTAAAAAAATGTAAAACATAAAAGCAATTGTCCCAAATCTGCATTATTATAATTGTTAACATTTAAACATATTAAAAACTACGTAAAACTGACTTCAAAACTATACTATTATATTTTCTCATTTATGGTGTTATCGAAGCTGTATAAATAGAAATTAATAAATATTATTCAAATATATTCTAGATTTCCACATAACATAGATAGCATATATTAATTCGTACTTAGGAATTTACAAATAAAATGTCTTAAACTGAAGTTTACAACAAATATTTTAGCTTGTA
>NW_014555972.1:476931-483072 GCF_001313825.1 Dinoponera quadriceps
ACAAATATTTTAGCTTGTAAAACAGGAAATCTTAATTTTCACCCACTAATTACATAATCGTTTCTCATTAAAAATTAAATCGGAAAGTTCTGATTCATACTTTTCTAGCTACATTTAATAATAAGTATTAAATGAAATATAACAAATCAATATTATCTTCTAAACGTTTATAAGTTGCATGTCTAGTAGTTGCATACCTGGTAGTATACGTATTGACATAAGGACAAAGTGCTAACGTGACAGTCAATTAAGAAATCTTGTATAAAATTTAACTGTTATAAAACATTTATATTTTCTGCCAACATTTTTATTCTAAATTTTTCGTTTATTAATATATGTAGAACAAGATTTAAAAACATGGAATTATCAAATTTAACATTAGAATTTATGATTTTAAAAAAGAACGTATGTTTAAATAATAGATATTTTTAAGAATATATTCTATAAATGTTGTTAGATATTAATGATTATTTATACTTTACATAATTGGTGATATTTCGAGTATGTTATATACTATATTAGCATAAAAATAAGTCTATAAACATAAGTAATATAATTTTAATGCATAATAATAATGCATTCAGTTACAAACTTAATAATTTCGTCCTTCTTAGTTTATAGTAGAAAATGAGATCACTATTCTAATTGTTTACATATTACGTCGTACGATTGTTGTCATAACACGTTTGTTTAGAATTAACTGTTACTCATTTGGAATAATTCTGATGTCAGTGATCACACTAATATTGCAATTATTATTAATAATAGGATTCCAAGCATTTCAAGTGCCAACAAGTTATCTGCTACATTTGTGCGATTGGAAAGTTCTCATCGCGCTGCACGTCCTCGCTCGAAGGTCGCACCGAGCGAGTGAGCGAGAAAGAAATATAGAAAGAAAGAGAGGGAGATATAGGTGGGAAGAAAAAGAGGGAGGAGGTTGAAAGAGATGCAGGGAGGGGAAGCCGGGATGAGGACGGTACGAGTGAGGAGGGAAGTAGGACACACAGAAGAGAGAGAAACAGAGAAAAAGCTAAATTAAATATTCCATATCTGACAGATTAAAATTGGAGTATAAATAATTTTATATTATTTGTCCAAACGGAATACTAGCATATTGTTTAGATATGACACGTGAATACTATAAACGTATAGAAAGTAGAAAATATAGTAATTAAAGTATGTACTCACCCGTAACAAAATATGTGACGTAAAATCCTCCTAGAACGCTGGTCCTCTTAATCTCCGTATTCAGGTGGCACTCATATACACTTAATACACATTTAACACATCACTTTACTTTCTTCTCCTGCTGCACTACATATAAATAAATAAATAAATAAATAAATAAATAAATACACATATACATACATTCATGCACATACACTATATACATATATATATACATACACACATGATACATATATATATATATATATATAGATATGTGCATACGCACACACTCACGCACACAAAGGAACAAAAGAGTCGACAATTTTAACAGTTAATTCTGCATATATAATTTTCTTCAAACGAAAAACACAGAATAGTAGCGTACTCGAAAACAACGTTACACTTAGCCTCGCCTCTCGCGAAAGCGCGACTGATTGCCGTGTCCTCGTTGCACTCTTTACTGTTCGTCACCGTCCGATACAGTTCGTCTCTCTTTCTCTTTCTCTCTTACTCACTCAATCTCTCTCTCTTTTCTTGTCTCGCTTTCTTCGTCAACCGCCCTATCTCTTTCGCTCTTTCACTACTTTATACATCTCTCCTTCTCATTCTATCTCTCTTCTTTCCTCTTCTTTTATCTCTCCCTCTACACAACGATTACAATTTATTTATTTTAATATCAAAAACACATTTCTGTATTTAACTGTTTAACAAAAGAGATACATATAATCGAGAGACAGAGAGAGAGAAAGGAAGAAAGAGGGAGAAGGAAGAGGGGAAGGGAGGGAGGAGAGAAGGGAAGGAAAGACGGAGAGAAAGGCAGAGGGGAAGAAAAAGCAAGAGACGTACGCATTTGACTAAAAACAAGAAACAACGCTACACGAAGAGATTTTTTATGGAAAACACGATACACACACACGCACACACACAGACGCGCGCGCGCGCGCGCGTATAACCTTCGCTTTTACCGCTGAGAATGCAAGCGCGCAACTGTGGTATTCACGTATGTGCCGGTCGCGTGACTCGCGACTCCACCATTGGCCTCGACAGTGGCGCACCGACGGTAGTAAACGCTAACGGTAGCGAATATATGCCAAGTTTGATCGTATCGGAGTGAGAGCGACTATACCACTGCCTCCATCTATGTGCACGTGAGTCAAGCATCTTTGTATATCAAAGGCTGAACCATAATACCCATATAGTTTAGAAGCTTATAGTTATATGGCAGGAGCGTTGCAACATCAAGTTACATGTGGTCTGTTCTTTATAACTGCACTGCTGGTGCAGTAAGTAACTGGTGCAGTAAGTTGAAGTGTGAAAATATATACTTGTCTCACTCAAACTTATAACACACTAACTCAGTAGTGCAGCTATAAAGAACAAACCAATAATATTCCTTCGGAATTTTATAATAACATAAATTTATTGAATGTTCTAAATAATATTTCATTTATAGTATTGTGTTATATACGGGGAAATTTGAAAAGTTAAAGATAAATTTTCATGAGATGGCGCCATAATTCATAGAGTAACATCACTGCTGGCAAGTATTATTCCCATATGTGTAATATTACTATATGACTAACGCAGCAGTTTTCCATGAGCGGAAGTGAACCCAACACTGAAGGATAGAAGATGGATGGTTATTGGCTTCATAAAAAAAAGTAGAAGAAATGTTTGATAATCGTTAATGCGTAAGCGTGGCAACAAAATGCAAACAGATTTATTAAAAGAACTGTGTAAATTAATAAGAAAAATAAATATTTTTATTTTTCAAGCAAACAATCCAGCACGAAAACAAGCATCGTGTGCCGCAGGCTTTACTTTTCTTTACATTTCTCACATCTTCGTTAATACATGTTGCGCTTAGGATGCGTTCGGGGAGATGCTGTTAGCGCAAATACTACCAATGCTATTCAGGAGATCTCCTATCTTGGGGATAAGTCAAAGTTTGCATAAGATTGCCATTTAGTTGGAGATTTAGCTTATAAACTACATGAAAATTTATTAATATTATATCGAGACAATGGACACTTGACAGAACTCCAACGAAATTACAATTTTTCTCATATATCTGCAAGAATATCTATAGAAAGAACTTTTGGACTATTAAAAGGACGTTTTCGAAGTCTTTTTACAACACTTGCGATAGATAGAGGATGCGTTCGAGGAAACGCTATTAGCGCTATTTAACGCTAAATACTATTCGCGGAGCTAGAAAATAGTACTACAAACGCAATCATGACGTCACTAGTGGTAGTGTTTTACATTATAATTTCGCACTATAAAAGTTATTTCTTCCGAGGTAGTGTAATGGTAGCGTTAGTGCTTGTAAGTTCAGTGAACATCCAGAACTGCACATTATATGTCATAGCTCTTGCACATGAATATCGTATGAGTACATCATATTTATTATTTTACTATTATTTCCTTACGTAATGGACAGTTGCGTGGAAATAAAGCTTCGATATGTTGAAACTGATGGCAAGTCTAAACTGTGATATTTGACCTAATCTAAAAAAATGTTTAACACATTGAATGCGACGTCAGTCCCTTGGGACTGACAGTGAACTTTCCGTTCAGGCGGCGTCACTCCCTGAGGACTGACAGTAGACTTTTCGTTTGGGCGACATTGGTGCGTGAAACCGGCATTGTCAAGAGTTAAAAAATTAATGTTATAATTTTAATGGAGTTTATTAAAACATTTTAAGCAAAGGTGTAGATGAGATTTGCACATATTACAATAAGATTGATCGTCTCTTGGAGGTCACATTCTTGCCGTTCCCCTTCCCATTATCTTCTGTTTATAATTTGTATACTTATGCATTGGCTGCACCATCCCACAGTAAAGTGAAACAAAGTAATCTTCTGTTCATACTCTCTATCTCAAAAATCTCTTGAGCTCTCGGCATCAAGTGCTCGCTCGCTGCTGCCTGAGCGGAAAGGATAGCAACATCGGCGCCGCGCTCAACGTGTTAACTTAACTCGGAGAAGAATAGAAAAGAAGAAATAGAAAAAAATGTAAAACGACGAGATGTACAACACAGTTATTAGTCTATTCTTTTTAGTTGCACTGCTGGACTAATGTAATAAGTTAGAGTGAGGCTGCTTCCCCATGAGGCGTAACTTGCGTAAGCGTAACTTGCGTCAGCCAATCAAATCTGCCGTGGTAGTTGGTAATTTGGTAATTGAGATGATTTGATTGGCTGACATAAGTTATGCTTTCGCAAGTTACGCCGCATGGAGAGGCAACCCAGGTAAAATATACCTGTTTCATTCTAACATATAAAATCAATTAAGCAAGGCAGCTAAAAAGAACAGATCAAATGCTAACGCTACGCTAATGCCATGCGTACAGCTTGTTATCGCTTTCACGCTATTGGCCCCACGAACAGTATTAATAGTATTTGCGTCTATAGCGCTAAGTGTCTCCTCGAACGCATCCAGAGTAAACTTAATTCCAATGCATGTTCTTGCCTGCAATATATTACGTAATATATGTTTGATGAAAAGTGATAATCTTAAACTAGAAATCAATGAGGGTATATAAATAAATGATTGTATGGTGGTCGATAATGAAAATATGTGTGATGTTGCTCACGCAAGTATTGCAAAGAAAGATTTAATAGCTGAAAGATTAAAAATAAGAAATATATAATTAGTAAGTTTTAATTTATTCTAAATAAGTAAAACCATCGTACGTAATTGATGAACATTGTAGAAGTAAAATTAAACTTTTCATAAAATTATAAATTTGGTTTTAACTTAACGTAGTTTAACACTTAAAATAATGTTATTTTACGTAACATAGTTTCAATATATAATATATAATAGAAAAAAAATATATATTTTTTTCTACGTAAGTCTCTTCTCTCACCATATGTAATTGATGTATATTGCAATTATAAGACTTCCAACAATTTGACACGATAATAGTTCCTGGCAAAATCCATTCCTTGATACACGCCAGAAGTGTTTTTTCTGTTCGATCCTGTACTAGAACGATAAAAATTTTCTTCAAATCATATTCGTATTCTCCAAAAATGCAATTTCCTTTGTTTCATCAATTTCTACCGTGTCCTGAGCCACCAAGCTTTTCGCTATGCTTTTCAGCCCAGAACGCACAGACCTGTAAGTAAAAGAATATTAACGTTATTTGATATATTACTATATTTTTTTCTTAAGTATATATAATCTAAGGAATAAGATATAATTACCTCTCTGCAAAAATTGAACCAGTCAACAATCGTGGTTGACAATACACCAATTTCATCCTGCGTGTGATCTTGACGTGGATGTTTTAACATTAGAAAACATGCAACAATTTTGCAAATTATGTCTATGTCAAGATGACTTTGATGGAACAAAGTATTTATTCTTGCACTTTTGGAAAAATCACATTGCTTGGAAATACGTTTTATATGTATATTTTTTATAACATATCTTTTCCAACATCGGAGCGTTAATATTTTTCTTATTAATATTTACATCATTATCACACTGACTACACTTAATTATATTTGCTAAAACATCATGCTGAATAAAAAAAATCTGTTAATCCTTCTTTATTATTTGTAAGGTGTGCAAATTCTAATAGGCCCAACATCTTTTTACACATGACTTTATATATAATATATAATTTTTGTGTCTTTCTTTTGTTTTATTGCTTAAATATCATACACTTTTCACATGATCATGTGACCACAAAGCATGCACATGTGACCATAGGGCGTGCGAATGTGACCACGGAGCATGCTCATGTCGCAACATTTCGTCAGTATGACAGGTTCCCTAACCTGTCGAGTCGTCAATTTTGATGATTAAGAATTCGCTTCGCGGGGCAGAGCGACACTTTTTTCTGCCAGAATCTTTCCTTTCGTGCAAAAACACGTCGAATAAGCGTAATTTCATCGATATTTGTATTAATTGTAACTAAACTAAATAATTACCTGTATATATATATATATATATATA
>NW_014555972.1:483139-524298 GCF_001313825.1 Dinoponera quadriceps
TATATATATATATATATATATATATATTACAATTAAAGCAAAATGATTGACCACCATAACTTAATTTTCAACTGGTATGATATTTAGCAGGAACTTACCGGTTTGTGCTCTAAAGGCACTGGTTAGTGACAGTTGCACTTTATATCGTTTTCAGTTTCTTCATCCCGACACTTCATTTCCACAGAATTGTTCATTGTATATTGAGAGAAAATAAAAAGTTCAAGTTACGAATATGTACTGATACTGGATATTCATATGCATTGATACGCAATTCTAGCCGTTCACATAGTTTCCCAACGTTAATGGCTCCTACCCACAGGGCGCGGAAATGCTTGCCGCGTGGCAAGAAGCAACGCAGCAGTCAATAAATTTTTAGTTCTCGTGGAAAAATGGCACGTTGATTGGCTACCGCGTCACTTCTTGCCGCGTTGCCGCGTCCTGTGGGCAGAAGCCATAACGCCATCATCATACTACTTCGGAAGAAATAGCGTTTGTAGTGCGAAATTATAACGTAGAGCACACCACCACCAGTGATGTCACGATCGCGTTTCTTAGTACTATCTTCTAGTTCCGCGAACAACATTTAGCGCTAAATAGCGTTAATATATATAGAAGAAAAATCAATTATGATTGGTCAATTTCTTAAATCTTACGCCTTAAATTTTCATTATAGACCCCGCTTTATAGGAAACGCTACATCAACAATCTCTTTTCGATTATCGAGGAAATACATCAGACGCCTGAAAATGAGCGGCAGTTAATTTGTTCAGTATAAACTAACAACACATACTAAATAATATCCATATAATTCCGTTATTTTAGGCTTCGGCGATATGGAGAAATATTTAATTTCACTTCCGAATTAGTGCTACGTTCTTCATGAATTTGCTAAAAATTAAATTAAGCACAGTCATGTTCGGTTATGAGTCAGCGTTAAATTTTACATGAGCTTGGCCGATATCAATACTCCATATCTAAAAATTTAAAATCCGTAATGACTCGTACTCGAAGCAATCGTGTTGTTTATTAAAAAAAAAACAATCGTTTTATCTTTCACGCGATTTTCATTCGCGATTATCGGATGGGTCGGGTGTGACGTGAGAAATACCAACGGAAAAAAAGGTAAACAACAAAAGGTGAAGATGCTTTTGTTTATTATTAACCTTATGTAATATCGTTTCAAATTTTCAATTACATTATTATATATAATAATAATTATAATAATCATCATAATAATGTTATGACAATGTATACACGTTAGATACAAGTTCATTTTCCTTCATCCGGTATGGAGTTTTGTTAATTATTTTTTTTCATCTTAATAAATCGGTTTTTTTGTTTGTTAATTCGTTCTTCCTCTCTCTCTCTCTCTCTCTCCCTCTCTCGCATTCTTTCTCTCCCTCTCTTTCACTCTCTTTCGCTCACGCTCTCTCTCTCTCTCTCTTTCTCTCTCAGCATTCATTCTATATATTTTTTTTGTCCCGATTGGTGCATGCCATCGCCGAACGAGACATCAAGACATCGTCACTCTTTATCATGCTTAATTCTCAAAGGACGCTCGCACGTCGCCTCTCAGGCGCATCAGTCGTATTATAGTATATTTGTTTCTGAACACAATGCTTTTACATATGACGTTAGGAAACTTAGGTTTACTTTACGTCCGCCGCGACATGTTCCAAAAAGATCCCGCGAATGAAGTCAGCACGTCTCGCGAGTACGTCTTCGGCAGACGAAGAGCTTCACTCGCGTTTCGCGCTGGATCTGAGATTTCATGCTAAAATATGTCGTCGGAAATGCAAAGCGCGCGCGCACACACATACACGCACACGCACGCACGCACGCACGCACGCACGCACGCACGCACGCACGCACGCACACACACACACACACACACACACACACACAACAAACAAACACACACGCACACACACACACACGAAGAAAAGATTCGTCGTGGCTGCAATAGGCGTATCGATTCGTAGCAATTAACGAGCGTGTGCGTGATTGAAAATCACGGAGTGCGTGAAAACGATTTGTTGAAATTGTCGGAAAGCTAAAGACAATTAAAGTAAAATTTGCGTTTCTCTCTCTCCCTCTTTCTCTTTCTCTCGAACGAAAAAGGAGAAAAAGAAAACCATGTGTACTCGAAAATGCAACGATAAATCATTTGGAACATGAATCACGGCTAGTTCTTATGCTATTAAATGTATACATCTCTGTTGTCTGCTAATTGGCTTAAATACTTTGCATTTTACGACAGCTGTTGAGTGGACAAATTCATTCGTCATACGAAGGTGGTGATAGTGGTGGTGGTGGTGGTGGTGGTGGTGGTAGTGGTGGTGGTGGTAGTGGTGGTGGTGATGATGATGATGATGAAGATGATGATGATGTTGATAATGATGATAAAGGTAGTGAAACTTTCGAACAAAAATGAACGCGCGTATGTCGAGAAAAGCAAAAAGAATCCTAGAAGAAAAAAAAAGAAAGGAAACAGAAAGTAGTCTAGAAGTTCGTCCTGCGCATCATCGGGTTCTGTGTGTGTGGTTTTTTTCTTCGCTTTCTTCCTTCCATGGGAGGTTCTACTGAACGTTTACATTTGACACGCATCTCTCGCCGCGTCCTCGCGCAAACGAAAATCCGCATAGCTATGATGTGTCCGGCACGCATCGCGTGTTCGTGATTGGCGCGCATCTTGCGGTTACGGTATGCCGGTTCACAACAACGCTATCGTCCTTGTTTCGCGTCCCGAAAAAATTGTCTCTAAATTTCTCCTTCCTTTCGTCACCGCCACCAGCTGCCTCGTTGGCCGGTGCGCGAGAATTAGATTCGGCTAAGAGTCACGTCATATAACCGATTATCAATCACACTCCTCTGCGCTCTCTCTATTATCAAACGACAATTATAATCATTCGGTCAAAATCAACAATCATCGATAAGAAGAACGATACTTCGATGCATTACCAAACGCAGCGCGCGCTGTGCCCAGGAGTCCGTCATTCGGTCGGATCGGTGCGTATCTTTTTTCCTCCGTTTCTTTTTCTCTTCTTTCTTTTTTCCTCTCCCCCCGGCTTCCCCAGAGAGAAAGACCGAAGAGTATCCGAGTGCTATCCCCGTATTTCATACATTTCATACGCCTTTACAGTACGAACCATTCGATGGAGAGGGCTATTTTACAAGTGATATCCTGTCGCGCGCAATCGTTATCCGCGAGTGTGAAGCGAATGTCGGGCGAAGATGACGATTTGAGTTTTCGTTTATGATAAAAAATAGTTCTGTATATTAGTTCGAACGACGGTTTTGCGTGTGAAAATGTCACGTGAACACCAAGTTTAGGACTAGTGAGCACAGCGCGTTAACATCTTGAATTCGGAAGAGGGTTCGTGTGTATCACACATTGTCTATATTTATAGAGCGTACTGATTTTTGCCGTTCAACAAGATATACGCGGAGACGCCAAGATTTGTCACAGAAAATCCAGCGCGTCCTCGCCGTTTAATCTCCCTTTCACTCTTTCTCGTTCTCTCCCACTCGCTTTCTCATTCTCTCATTCTCACTCTCTCTCTCTCACTCTCTCTCTCTCTCTCTCTCTCTTTCTCTCTCTACTTCTAACAAATCATATCCTGTACAAACTTCAACTGCCGAAATTATCAAAAAGTCATTGAGGTAAGGTGCGACGTAATATCTCGTTACGTTTTGGATGAGACTTCCGGAGAGCTGGTTGTTCTCTTCTTTAATATTTTATTTATGTCAAAGTGAATCTATCTATTTTTTTAAGCATTGCTTTCGAGCTATCTAATCACAACACAGACTCATTACGACTCTTCAAATTTAACGTACCTTAAGCACCGATTGCCATAAATCTCGTAATGCGATATAAAAAACATTTATGGTACAAGTGGTATCGTGGACTTCGTATTTCCTATTTGCCCCGCAGGGACTTACGTTTTATTAGATACTGTTAGAAAATTTGTTTTCGTCCGGTAACTTAGTAATAAATTCGAGTATAACAAACCTCAACATCTCTGAGTTGCAATATAGAATGTCTCGTGTGTATCTCTCCTCTTGTTAAAACGTATCTGCAAATGCATCTCTCTGTGTTGCTCAGGTGTATAAAAATATACAAATCATTCGAAAGGCCGCACGAAGAAAATGATTCTTAGCAGATCGAATGGCTTGTGAAACATGTTAGACTTTTCTCAGCTACTCGAAAGTATGTTATATTTTCCCATATATTTACAACTAATACAACAAGAATTGAAATCTAAATTTCACAGTGAGACTCTCGCTCTCGCTTTCTCTCTTTCTTTCTCCCTCTTTCTCTCTACCTCTTTCGCTCTCTCCCTTTCGCTCTCTCTCTCTCTCTCTCTCTCTCTCTCTCTCTCTCTCTCTCTCTTTCTTTCGTTACTTTTCCAGAAAATACATCGTTAAGAATCCTTTTGGTCGTCTAATATCTTTTTTGGCCAAGCTCTTTTGACAACAGTCGCAGTCATGCAGACGAAATATGTTGCTTTACCATCGTTATTACGCATTAAAATTTTCGTACAAAGAAAAACAAAAAAAGAAGATCGCAATTAAAATGTTAAAGATGACGATTACATTTGGAATTATACATGCAGCTTCGTTTACCGTAAAGTCATCGGAGACCTTAAAAGGCGATAAAATTAATCTAGAACGTCCTAAAATAACTATAGTAAATCGCGATACGATCCGTCAACAAAATGTCACGCTTGTTCCACATAGAATACAATAAACATCATAAAGATAAATTATTATCTAAATCTTAGGTCCCCGCGGAGTGTTCTTTCCTTCCTTTTATTTTATTTTTTTTTCGTATGGAATTATAAAAGCCGCAAATATAAAATATACCTCGTTAAACGGACTTGGTATTTCCGCACTTTGCTATATCGTGATTACAGAAAAGCAACATGCATAATTCTTTAAGATCTTTAAGATTTCTCTCTTTCTTTACAGCGTATATTATTATTTAGTTTCTATTAAAAGTCATAACTTTTATTTTTTTTTCCTTTTTAACATCTGGATTCTGTAGGATTTTATTATGGTTGCGTTTTAATGGTCTGCCTTCAGGTACTATACTACACTTACAATTGGTAGCTTAATGACAAAAAGTTCGCGGCTGTCGGTAATAAGCAAAAGAAAAAAAAATTAAAGTTTCTACTTTTATTCGTCATCTAGTCACAATATATGTATGTATATAGATGTACGGTCGACATAAATAATCAAAAGGAATCGTACTTTAACCGAGATTAAAAAATGTTTGGCCGAATAAAAACTGTGTTTGCGTAAGTCTTCTGCTGATAACAAACGAAAGGGAAGCTCTATATATATATTACGAGTTAGTGCGAGAATGGCATAAGCGCAGCGACCATCGGAGCACAAACGGCAAAAATCAATGACGATTGGCGTTGGAAACGTGTGTTGTATGCGAGTACGCGTGTATTGTTTATTATAAAGTATCTAGGTTTCTCGTATGATTATACCATTCTTGATCGATCTTACGTGTATGCTGCTTTTTTTTAACTTTCTTATTACTGCTTTTTTTTCTTTATGTATAAATATGTGTTGTTGTTAAGCCGCGCAAACCTCGTTTGTTTAAAGTCCTTGTTCAATAACAAACTGACGTTTGCAACATCCTTTGTTTTCCTTTAAAGTAAACAAAAGAGTCGAGTTTACAATGTCCGTGTGTGTGTTCTTATCTTCTTCTTTTTTTTTTCTCTTACCTCCTCTCACACTTACAAGCTAAACCCTAAAGCTGCACTCTTATCGTTCACCTAAGTGTATTGTACAAATAACTAGCAGTCGACGCGAGAGAGACTGGTTTGCTCGCAAGTACTTGCTAAACCGTTTACATTCGTGACATCGTGTATAAAACTCTATTGGAGTACATGCTTACAATGGTAATTCTTACTTTTCCCATCATTTGTTTATGCGGTAATAATAAGTAATTATCACTTTTTAGCTCTCTAGGCCACACAGTTTGGTTGCCGAAAGTTTTCTGCTCAGCTGCTGTTTTACGCTTAAAAAAACCGCAGTTCTGCAGAGTATAAGTCTGTGGAATCGGGCAGGACCCGAGAGGCCAGCTGGGTTCATCCTCACTAGACCATTACTGTCTGTCCATGCTCGAAGCTTTTCGTTAATCTTCCTCGTGCATACACGTATATATTCACGCCCAATGTGTGTAGGGCCAGTCAGCTCGATAAAAAATACAAAAATACAGCAACGTAACGGAAAACGGAAAATTTCCCTCGCACTTTTTCGCTCCTCTCTTACTACCCCGTTCTTCTTCTTTCTCGCGATTCCTTTCTCCTCCACACGTTGGACCTGTCTCGTTCGCACACGTAGTGTCGTTTAACGCTGCCGAGCTTCTGTTCTTCTTAGAGCACTCCTTCGCTTCTGCCGTCACACAGAGAGAGAGAGAAATCCGGGACTTCTCCTGCCAGCTTGCGGTGAATTTCGGGATTTTCCGGGTAATTTCCTTGTACATTTCCAGAATTGTTCGGCCAAACCAACGTATCCGAAAGATTGGTTGAATTCACTGCCAACAAGTTGACGCGCGTCGATGTCGCGCGATAACCGCGTCTCGTTTTGACTCTGTGCTGAGAAAGCAGCGTCGGGGAACGACTTCGAGATGATCTTTCCTCGCCTGACTCCTCCCCTCTCTCTCGCATTTTCGTCTCGCCGACGCCACGATAAACGTTCGAAGCATGCTCCACGATTGCTCCATCCGCAATCAATCGGTCGGCTGAGATTGTTCTTCACGGTCCTGCGATCGCGACGCGAGCTGTAGTATTGTCACCACCGTCGGTTGCTCCTCCCTCTCTCTCTTCCTCTCCTCCTCGCTCCCTCCGTTCTCAGTGGATAGCGACCGGACTCTGTTGGACGCACACACCAACCATCGGGCTATCCTCTCTCTCAGGATCTCGCTGATTACCAGTCGACACTGTCGATGGCTGTCTAACCATCCCGTGCGTGTCGGTCGTCGAGTAGCCGTAGTTGTAGAAGTTCTGCTGCTGAATCATCGGCGAGGTCATCATCGCAGGCAAATGGGGTATACCGGGAAGAATTAGGCTATTGTACGATCCGAGAGAGCTCTGTATCAGGGAGCTGTCCATGGACTGCATGGACATCGGGGCGGACGATGCGGGCACCCCCCCGGTGGCTGACGACGTCGACGGGTAGCCCGTTGTTATGGCACGTCGACCGCCCGAGTGACGGGGCGAGGACTCGCAGTCCATCGGTTGGTAGCCACCAGGTAGACTCGACGCTTGCATCTGCAGGCTACTGCCGCCGCTGCTGCTGCCGCCGCTGCCCTGTCCCGACATGGTTACCAGTCCTGGGACACGGAAAAGAGAGGATAGAGTCAACTTAGGCCCGGCGGCGGATCTCAACATTAATGCCATAATCCATCCACGAGAAAAAAAATACCGCTAACTCGAATTACAAATCGGATCTCATTAAGGGAATGAAAGAAACAAATCAAATCTCAAACGTCTACAGGGGCATTTGCATTTGCAGGCAATAGTCTCTCCACCGCTACCACCTCCGTTTCACGCGTTCGCATATTCCTGGTAAAAGGACGACGAGAATAAGAGGGTTGTGTGATAGATCTCACTCTTTCAACAGCGGACGCGCCTCGTACATAGATGTATGTTTGATATATCGAGATTGTTAGTTTTTTTCTTCTCGGCCCGTGCGTGAGAGAGTTTACTGCTGCCGGTAGAAATGAATATATATATATATTTTATGTACGCCGCGGAGTGATTCGCGAAATGTGTCTCGCGCGACGCTCCTGCGACAATTCTACGTATTTTATCCGCTGTGAGAGTTTATCCGTGTAATGAGTGTGTTTCAATCAGAGTTACTTGAGCGATCACGCTGTAATATATGCACATTACAAATGATATATTTTAGAAGATGTGGGACTGCGATTCTTTTAGTCCTTTATCGTTATGTCATCTCGTGGCCGACGGGCTCTTTTCTCAATGATATATGCAGCAATTAATGTCTACGTCAAAATTTGTGCAGCTGGGGCAATACGTTGGGATAAACTTAAGAAGAGAGATATACACGATAGTAAATATATATATGTACATACTGATGGACAAGACTCAATTTCACAGAAACGTTAAGATTTTTATGTCCCATTTACAGCACTGGCACTTATAAAGTGCACGACGCAAGCAGCTAAAGCATGCATAAAAAGAATAAAAAAAAAGAACGAGGAGACGATGAAGTGACTTTTCTACAAAAACAGAAATTCGCTCAACACAGATGCAGTATATATATATATATATATATATATANATATGTTCTGCGATCGCGCGAACAATTGTGCCGAACATGACATTCGCGTTCATACAAGGCGCTCGGTTATTTTTCTCGATCGCGGGCAAAAGCAGACCCGGCAGAAATTAGAAACATATTCCAGCGGTGACATGACGCTATTTCATTGTCCTTACGTTCTAAGATAGAGTTCATCGAGAAAGGACAGCCTTATGTGTACAATAATGAACAATCGGCCTCGCAGTAGACATCATGTAAGTCGGAATGATCGCATGGTCTTTATCAAGTTCTTGGTGGCACGGGCTAGCAATGTAAAATCCGTGTCCCAAGGAAAGAAGAAGTAAAAAAAGAAACGAAAAAAAGAAAAAACAATTAGGGAAATTGTCTTCAAGCAAGCAAGGCTTCGCGCAAATATATCCAAGGCCAGGATATGATTATCAGGGACATCGTTAGTCTTTTAGCATGTGTAGGATTGTTTGTTAGACAGAACTTACTTATGTTAGTAAGTAAGATTAGGGTTGGGGCCTAGGACAGGTCGTCGCCGCCCCGCGGATACGACAGTCATCGAGCCACGTATTGTCCCCCCATCATATCTACGGGCAACAACAACAAGTATCGTTTAGTTTGCGCAGAAAATAAAAAGATACCGTTAAAAAGAGGGATCATGATCGGTCGCAGAATCAAGCGTACATATCGCAACAGAACTAACGTTCAACAATGCAGTGCAAGTATGATCGACTAATGCTATACCGAGTATAATTACCCAATTTATATAATCTAGTTTTTGGAGAGAACGGAGAACAAAAAGGAGAAGGAAAAAAAAGAAAAGAAACAAGACGAGTCGAAAGATCCTTCGTTTCACGAGAGAGAGAGAGAGAGAGAGAGAGAGAGAGAGACTATGAGAGAATTTCTTATTTTCTGCACAAATCAAAACCTTCCTAAACTGACAACACAACAGAATTCTCTGCCTCATAAGTTTTCTTTTTCGTCTATATATATATATATATATAATACCTTGTATTCGATTACTCAAAGGTTCTCAGAAACAGCTCAGAGGTTCATTAGCCATCAAAATTTCATTAAGTTCACTTGAGCAAAGGACGGTCGATTTTCGCATGATCAACTCTCCGGATGATAGTACGCGATTAATCTAATGCGGTCTGAATAGAACACGTGACACTGCAGAGTGTTAACACCTGTCTCTTTGTTGTTACATTTATACAATACTATCTATGTATAAGTGGTGACGGTGAATGTAGTGAATTCTCTTTCTACAGCGGTACCTAGTTCAGCTGAAAAGATGAGCTTACAAGAGACTATATAGATTAAATCGCCAAGTGATGATGTGACAATAATCAAGTATGATATATCAATATATAATGATAAATGATGAATGAGATCAAGCGACATAGAGCCATATTTTCGTAAGATCATGTCTCTCGCTGCGATTAATCGTTTAAAAAGTACACTTATATCGTGACATAATGCAAAACCTGACACGTTTTCAACTTTCAACACCGGTGGAAGCCGGTGTTTATTAAACGAAAATCAAGAGACAGTCGCGAGATAGTCGCAGCACATACACACACACACACGCGCGCGCGCAATACACACTCGCATCCACACACACACACACACACACACACACACACACACACACACACACACACACACACACACGCGTTAAATGTGCCGCGAATTACGAACAGTGAGACGGCTCGTTAAAACCGTTGAAAACCTGCCAGTTTCGGAGGAACCCAGATGTGAAGCATATAAATGCGTATCGTACTTCTCTCCCCTATATGTTACAACAATATCTCGCCGAGATCGGGTGGCGGCGGGCAACAGTTAAAGTCTTACCGTGATCCTGGCTCATCGACACCACTGCCGGACTCGTGCTCGCACTATTAGCAGCAGCGATATTCGTGTTGGTCCCCTCATCGGCTGTCCTTTTAAAGAAGTTGTGCTGAAGCGCGTAATACGGCGTCACCCTCGTCTTCGGGTCGAAATCCAACATCCGTATTATTAGGTCCTTAAACTTGAGATAATCGGAAATCGAGTGACCCGGTTCCCCTATCCTCCTACCGCCCGGACCGCCGCCCTCGACACCTAGAATTTCGTGCAAGCGCCTCGTGCCGGGAGGTTTGTATTTTTTACCGTCCTTGGACTTTTTCAGCACGTACGAGCCATCCGTGGGGACTTTGTCAAAGTACTTCCGCGCCTTGTGCGCTTGGTCCAGTATATGTTTCGGCGGCATTCCTAGTACTTCTACGATTTTGTTCATTTGATCGACCTGTAAGACGAAGTAGAGATAGATTATGTCACACATCGAGCACAAGACGAGAGAGAGAGAGAGAGAGAGGAGACACGCGTACACGAACGAGTCATTCGCCGCAGCGAACGAGCACGGCCATAACGGTAGCGTCTCGTGCTATTAATGATTATCGAGAGCTACGCGGGGCGCGAGTTTTTCAAAAACGACTCGTCGATCACAACGACCCGTCGTTGACCTTACCTCGTTGGCCCCACTAAACAGAGGTTCCCCCGTGTGCATTTCTACTAAAATACATCCCAGACTCCACATGTCTATCGCGAGGTCATAAGGTATTCCTAATAGGACTTCCGGAGATCTGTAGAACCTGGACTGAATATACTGGTATATCTGCAAGCAGCCAAGGAGAAAAAGAAACGGCGAGTGAAACGGTGGCAAGGGCGGCGAGCAGGAGCGACCATGCCGGCCGATATCTTCCGTGATACCTACTCTTTGTCCAAGTTGACACGAACTACCGAAGTCGACTATCTTTATCGCACTTCGTTTGGGATTGCACAAAAGGATGTTTTCGGGTTTCAGATCACAGTGAATGATGTTCAATTCCGGCGTAGACAGGAACAAGAGGGCAGTACACAGTTGCTGTGCAAACTTTCTCGTCAAGTTCAATGACACTCCTCGGAAATTCGTATTTCTAAGTAGGTCATATAGATTATACGATAGCAGCTCGAATACCAGACATAAGTGATTCCGCCACATAAAATGCCTCTTCAGTTTAACTGCAACAATCAGAGGAAACGGGAGTCGTTAGTCGTCACACGCCCTCGTCGCGCGCCTCTCGCGTTCTGCGTACCTATATAATACTTGTTGTCGGTATCCGCTCTGTTCATCATTTCCAATAGCCTAACTTCGATTTGCGCTTGATTTAGAAAAGGCTTCTTGTTCTTGATGATTTTTATTGCCACTTGCGTTTGCTCCTCGTGGTCGAACGCTTTTACTACTTGGCCGAAACTGCCTTTACCTGCAAGTGGAAAAGACGAATGAGCGCGCGCTGAATAAAGGACGAGCGGGCGAATTGCCGGGATAAAACGTGATATTCCAGTGTCTTCTTCTCAGTGAAAAGTCCCTGATACCACCGAGCCATGGAGTCGTTAAAAAATTACCGAAAGGTGTCATTTTTCGTTTTTTTAAGAAAGCGAAGATGACTGATTGAAAATTACAGCGGTGCTGCAGTTCCGGTAAATTACACCGACAATATTTGCTCTCGTGTCTCACCTATTAACGAATCGATCTCGTATCGATCGAGGAACTTTTCCCCATTCTTGATGATATAATCGTGATTATCGTCATCCCAGCCGTCGTTGTAGAGTTTCCTCTCTTTTTTATGCGAGCCATCTTCCCCTTGCATCTGCTGAGCTCTCCGTTTCTTCTTCGCATAATAAACCTGGAAGGAAAAAAAAATTAACATAATTATGAGCGAGCTCGCCGATATATCGCCGGAGTATCGCGAGATCTCATCGGGATTACACGCTAAATGCAAAGCCGTTCGATAGCCGCGATCGCTCAATTAACGAGACAGTTGTGCGTGAGGGTAGTTCTACACATTTTTTTTACTTCTTTCAACACGTATAACCACGGACCGTTAGTTTCATGCGATAATTATCGAATTACACCCCTCCCCCCGATGCGACATCTGTCTACATTCGTTATTTTCACCCCGTCACTTTTCGACGACGTGCTACACGACAGTGTCTCACACCACTTATTATTATTAGAACGTTGTAATATTTATTAGTTATTGCGCGATGTGTATTAATAAAGTCAGAAGCCCTCGTCGAAATCGTGTGATTAAAGGGAATAATAAGAGAAGATAATTTTTCGTCAATGCAACCGATTGGCCCTGAGACCCTTCGCAGTCGGCTCATCCGTATCAATCGACTGGCCTCGTGAGGTCGCCGAGTAATGAGTTGCATAACGAACTACGCGACCCACTATATTTGCGCAGGTACGATGCAGAGGTCCATGACGTTTCGCGCGAGATGAGGGGAGTGAGAGAGAAAAAGAAAATACGAGAGAGAGAGAGAGAGAACGATCGATCCGCTCATACCTCTCGCGGCGAAGTCGCATTACCGCGAGAGTTCGCGTTCGTCTGAGAAACGCGCGCTGGTCGAAACGCCGCCGCCGCGATTATCCGTCCTAAAAAGCATCGTATAATTCGCCGTAAATATCCCGTCTACGAGGCGCGGAAGGTAGGTAGGTGGAAGGAGCAACGGCGGCGGTAGAAGGGTGGACACGGGCGGGAGGGCAGGCAGGGGGAGCAAAAGGGAAAAGGGCGCAGAATCCGATCTACCGCCTCGTCCAGGAATCGATATGCGACCACGTGAAAACCACGCCGCCGTTCGTAACGAGTACTTCTCGTCTCGCGCGCCCGTCGTGCGAAGTACGAAAATCGGCGACGCCGACTACTGCGTCGAGCGGCCGTTGCTGGATTTTCGCTCGGTTGGCCGTGCGGAATTTTTCCAGAACGTGAGGAAAGGGAAAGGGGCAGCAGCAGCAACGTTGGCGGCGGTGGCGAGGGTAGCGGGAGGAGAGAAGCCGCGGATCGGGTAGGACGCGGTGGTTGTTCGGTTGGCACGCCTCCACCGGGTCATCGACACGGCGATGGTCAGCGCTGTATCGGCGTCTAGTTACTCTATTTCGGCATCGATTGTACGTCGAAGGAGTACGAGGAGTGTACCCGGCCGCGCGCGCGGCCGGCTAATGAACTCCCGACTCTTTCGCGGTGCCGCCGCTGCCGCCGTCGTCGCCGTGAGGACAGAGGGGCCGCGTCGCGGTCCCGGAAGCGAACCCGCCGTGTGGCTGCTGCTCTGCGCTTATTTTTGACTTTGGCTCGATTTACAAAAAGGAAGGAACGAGGCGAGCGAATAGATATCCGCGGTGCGCTATAAATCCGGCGTAGAGCAAGAGGGAGAGAGAGAGAGAGAGAGAGTCGCGTGCGAATAGTTTAACCCCGCTTGCGAGATCCACTTGCGTTCCCGAGCAAATCGCGTTCCTCCGTCTTTTGAATTTTGCGACGGTCCTTCTCGGACGGGACGAGGATAATATCGGAATCCGCGCGCACAAAGGCACCCTCCGTCTCTCACGCGGAGAGAAGAGCCAGGGCGGACGGACGGTTCTCGCGCGAACGAAACTTTCGTATGTTTATAAAGGCAGCCGTGAAACGCGGTTTAAACTTCACGGCTAGTCGCAGGCACGATTCTTCTAAGGAGAGATATAGAACACCGGCGTGACCTTATTTCGCAGTGTCGTATATAGGTTAGTCGGAAATTTAATTCGCACGCGCGTAACGCGCGAACTTCTATCGGCCGATCTCACGACGCGATTCTGGACGGGGAACTTTTTCGGTACCGCCGTTGGGAAATAGCCCGGACGTGGGGATTTATTGCTGGCGATAATACGAAGATCACGCGAGCGACCGTCGCTTTTTCGCTTTATGGCGCCGCCGTGCGCGCGTGCACCGTCCGGCTCTTGTGTATTAATTTCTTTCTCGACCGCTTCCGCGAACACCAACGTGCGAGGCGAGAGAAAGAGAAGGCCGGGGAGGAGGAGAGAAGAGGAGAAAAGAGAAATCAGAAGTCATTAAGAGAACAAGGCGCTCTCGCTCGTGCGTCCGCTCCGACGAATCGAATTTGCGAATCGAAGACACTGATATATGTTCCTTATATTCTCTTTCTTTCTTTCTCTCGGCATCGTCTGCGCCTACGATGATAGGCACACAGACTCCGAATCCGTCCACACGGTGGCCCCGAATGAAAACACCTCCGATCGAGGTCCAAGCGTCGTTCGATTCGTTTCGGCCGCGTGGGCGAGCAGAGGAAACCGGTATGGGCGACGCGAATTCATCGCAGGCTCCGCGATTTTATTGTCCGGTCTCTCTCTTTCTCTTTCTCCCTCACCGTCACGAGCAACATCGCCAGAACGGCTGGTTGCCACCGGGTGGTGGTGCCCACCCCCGCCAGCTGAAACTCTTGTCCGCCCGCTCCCTCTCTTTCTTCACGCTCTTCACTCAACTTGACTATGGCGCACTATAGCCGACTATCGTAGTGGCATAGCGACACCGAAGCAGGAGGAAGAGGGAGAAGAATGAGGAGGAGAGAGAGAGAGAGAGAGAGAGATGAATGCTTACAGGCTGCTGAAAAGTTATCTATATAAACCTGATATCATGCTAAGGATTCAGAAACGAAAGGAAAAGTTTCCGTAAACACGAGTCCGGAAGGGATTTTTCTTTGAGTTATAAACTGTTTCTTTCTTCCTCTTTCACCTTCGCTCTCACATTCTTCTACTCTCTCGCGCCAACCTTCTTCGCACATGAGCGCCTTTCTCTATCTCTCTCTCTCTCTCTCGTTTCTGTTGCTATGCGCGAGTGCATGAGACCGGCCCCATATGGTGCTCTCGCCACTAGCCTCGCCAAAAGCAGCCCAGGACCACTATGAGTAGCGAGCAAGAAAGAGAGAGAAAGGAGGGGACAAGGAGAGCTAGAGCGACGCTAAAAGCGTGACCGGAAAGGAGGCTGATGAAGCTTACAAAAGAGAGAGAGAGAGAGAGAGAGAGAGAAAGAAAGAAAAAATAGCGAAGATGTTCGAGCGAGACGGAAAAAAGGCAGAAGAACGACCACGCTTACACAGGCTGTTCCGCCACTGCTGCCGCCTCACCGATTCTTAGTGGCGAATCCCCCGTCTAATTTGGAACCGATATTTCCTCAACGAAAATGCTGAAACACTGATAGCTCGTCGGTGGCCGACGATTGAAGAAACGTCTCGCGAATCAATTTTAAGTCTGCACGAAAACATTAAACGACAAAATATTAGACGGCAAAACCGTGCTTTTCAATTAAAAGACTCATCCACGTGAGACTTTGACGAAATTTCAACCCGAATCTCAGCCACGGCATCGCGTAACGATAAAGATCGGAAAGTCGTGCGAAAACGACGGCCTTGAAGTTCCCTTGAAACCCCCACTGTGGTAACATCGATTCCGAACTGATCAAAGAATCCACACCATCAGACGCAGACGCGGTACGCCGGAGTTATCCCGAATACGAAGCTACAGGAGTCCCTTCCTGTGTGGGAAGAAATGTCAGTGCGCGAGAGCGGTAAGATTGCGGTCCGCGCGAGCACGTCATTCTCGACCGATGCTTGACTTGTCGAAGCCTTCGAGCGGATTAGGCCAAGGATAGGGCCGTAAGGGTTGAGGACGGGAGAGGGTTGAGTTGTCCTTACAACTACCGTTCCCGGTAGTGTCGTTATTGCTTCTCCGGACCGCGATTCCTGAACGAAGCCGCCGACTTGCTCTGAGAACTCGTCCCGGGCGCCGGTTGTAGCGCGTTTCGCGTGTTTGTATTAAGAACGAATCTCATTAAGCGGACTTTCGTACTCCCTTCCTCCCTCTCGAAAGGTTCCTTGAACAATTAAACGTTTTAAGAAGCGCAAAATCGCGTCGAATTATCTTCGCGAAGGTGTCCCAGCAAAGTTAATTGCAATGCGATATTCCTCCGACGCGAGTAACCTCTGCGCTTTTCGTCTACCGACGTGATTTATTCGAAACGGCCGAAAGCAGTCGCGACGCACAAATTTCAAGGTGCATTCATTCATAATTATTACGGCGGTATTCTATCGGATATCGACGTGTTACTCTCTTATGATTGGGACGCGCGTTAGCGAAGAACGAAATAACGGCTCTCTCATAACAAGCCGCGAGTTCTAATCTTTTTCCAAAGCGGGATGGTTCCCTCCTCCTCCCCCCGTCTTTAACGAACTTCCGCTTTATGTGCGACTTCGCGACTTGTTCGCGAAAGGGGGTCTCGGCGCGTTATTTAAGTAACGAGGAATGCCACGTCATCGGACGACTGCGAAGCCGTTATGAATGTCCGCCTCGGCGAAACGAACCGCCGTACAGGACTCGGAGAACGTAAGAAGAGACAAATACGAGAGGTAAGAAGGGAGAGATGACCGGAGGGAGAGGGAGGGGGGAGCAAGAAAGAAAAAGATAAGGAGGGGGGGGGGGGAGTGAGAGAGCAAGAGAGAAAAAGATAAGGAGGAGAGGACTGGAAAGGACGGTTAGGTAGATAGATAAGAAAGAGACAGGGTCGACCTGAGGTATCCGGGCGCCCTTGTACTTTAACGACGACACAGATTGAAAGAGCGATCGGAGGGCCGAAGACATTATTTGACATCTGACATCGATTCGAGCATTGAGCCGGTGCCCTGCAAAGGGTTCACGGGGACCGGTGTCAGAAATGACCTTGTGCAGCCTCGATCCGATCCTGGAGTAAGAGGAAAGAGGAAACCGTAGAGGAGGAGGCGAACAAGAGAGATGAGGGAGAAGATGGGCGAGTGAGAGGCAGATGGAAGAGGAACGATCAGGACTACTAGCCGAGTCATGAATGAAGTGACAGACGAAACGAGAGAGAGAGAGAGAGAGCCAACTACGGCGGTTGTTCCACGACCTTCCGGCACGTCTGCATGCCACTTCTTCCTCCTCGTGCCTCGCGGACGGAGACGCTCGCGAGACGACGCTTGACCGGAGTCATATGTGAAATTTTTCATCGCGCCGATCGGTTCTCATCCGTGCGACGTGAGTAACAAGAGCCCCGCTCTCTTCGAATACTTGAAACTGTCATCAGCTCCGTGATTCCGAGATCTCGAGAAGCAGATCACCGTGAATCATCTGCACAGCGAAAAGACACCGTGACTCATGAGGGTTCCGAGAAAATCGATCGCTTTTTTTGTGAAAAGGGAATTTTTCAAGAAGCACGAAATAACACCAGCTCATTTAACACGTTCACATACGCGGATCCGCAAAAAAATTTGTTTGATTTAGTAGTAACATAGTGATAAAGGCATATAAATGTCTATAATGCTGACCAATTATATACACTTTCAAAAATCATGCTTTAGGACCATGGTAGGAGCCTAAAAAAATGTAGTGAGCAGTGAACATGTTAACTCGCCTCCCTTCCGCCTCTCTCTTTCGCGAACGCCTCGTTTCATCATCGCTCCTGCGCCAACGGTCTCGGAGGAGGGGAGCCCCTTGCCGTTGAAACAAAATCCTTTTTAAGACGGCAGATTTATTTTCCAGCCGAGGTCGTCTCTCGGACGAGTCCCGCTTTCGTTCGAGCGGACTCGGGGCCCCGACGCGCGGGGCGCCGGCGCGCGTCAGCTCGGACCTGCGGCCTTTTCTGAGTCACTGAGCTCGAGCAACGGTCAACGGAAAGTTTCGGCACGGCCAGACGACAGAGCCGATAGAGAAGAGCGACCGAATGCCAAGGAGAGAAAGAGACCGCGCGCGAGAGACACAAGTCAGCGTCGCATCGCGGCTGTGAGCGCCGTGCCGCGTCATGCCGCGCGCAGTGCCGCGCGCTTAATCCGCTCGAGAGCGAAATTACCGTCGGACGAGATCGGGACAATGGCTCAGGAGTTGTAGGTAATTCCACGGTAATTATCGTTCGCGAGCGAGCGAGCGATTCGCGAGCGAACGCGTCTCTCGTCGGGGCGGATTTTGAAAATCTGAGCGCAAGCCGGGGAGCAGCGAGAAGGGGAGGGTTTTAATTTATCATAGCGGTCGAGCGGCGTGATAAATTAAAGCCTTCTCTCTCTTCTTTCTCGTTCTCTTCGTTCCGCTTCTCTTCTCTTTCTCTCTCTCTCTCTCTCTCTTTTCCTCGCCTCTTCTCTTCACTCTTTCCCTCGCGTCCTCCTCCGCCGCGGTTGCCGGCTATGATTTATTCCGCGAGCGACGCGCCAGTGACCGCGGCGCGCATTCTCGAAAAATAAACTCGGCCGTGTCGCCTCTAATTAGCGGCGTGAGTAGATTTGCACCGCGTATCCGACGAGAGGTAATCTCGAACGGCTCGCTCCGGCTATCGTTCCCACGATGCTCGAGGATTTCGGGGCGACCATAACTCTTATCGGTACACCTCCGCCGCCCAGGACACCTTTTTCGCGCTCTATCTGAGTCGCGCCTGCTACCGACATCGTTAAGGACGGAACAATCGGGAAAGGAAGGTTGAATTTGAGAACATCGGGAGGACTTTAGGGATAACGGAGGGACCGCCCTCCTCGACGAATTCGGCTGTGTGCAAAAATTCTGGACAGCTGAACCGTTCCGCTCCTTCGTTTTTCGCCCGCGCGTAGACGAACAGCGTAGACGAACAGCGGGAGTAGATCGAAGTTTCAAGGACGACAGCCGAGCGGACTCCGCCCGGAAAGGGGACCACGCGGACTACTAGTCTCTCTCTCTCTCTCTCTCTCTCTCTCTCTCTCTCTCTCTCTCTCTCTCTCTCTATCGTCATCCCTTTGTGCCGCGGGCGAAGCCGTCGCGAATTCGACGGTAGGTTCCGGAGTGCGCGAGATCTCGACTCGGGTAAAATCAGGGCGAACTTTCACGGGCGACATGAAACGAGGAGTCCCCTCGACGACGACGATGACGACAACGACGAAGAGGAGGAGGAGGAAATGGCTCCCTTTCCGACGACGCGCGCTCTCGCCGCGCGCGTCTTCGCGAGGAAAACGCGTAAATCGTAACGCTTAGATGCACATTAAGCCCATCGGTGGACATTAGAGAGAGACTTTATTCTAACCTACTTGCGTCGCGAATTTCACGGATTCGCGCTGTGAAAACGTTCGTACGTTCGTTCGTTCGTCTCCTCTCGCGCGTTTCACTTTGAATAGCGATTATTACGATACGGCCGTGCGTCTCGTTTTTCCGGGATCAATCCTCGCTTCGACGAGAGCGAGCCTCGAAATTCGAAAACCGAGATCGTCGGCGAAATTGAGCGCTCGCCCTACATTTAAAGTGATTGGTCCGTAGAGTGCCGGGTTTTCAATTGCGATAATTAAGAGGATAATCCCCCCCCATAAGTTTATTATTTACTGGAAACAGATTTTCTTATAACTTTATTTAACTACCTAGGTAATAAATACTAATTTTGAGCGAAATTAAGACAAATATATACATAATATTACAAATACGGAGATATTATTTTATTTTTCTTATTAATGCTTTATTTATACATCAATTGAGCTAGTAGAGATGCATACATAATAGAAAGTGGTACATAAATATTTAAATATGTACATACATCGCGACGTTACTATAAATTGTAAATTTCCTATGGCCATATCTTCAAAACAAAATAGTCAAAAATTCTGCAAATTTTGTATAATATTTAATAATATAGATATTAGATAGACATTATATGGATATTATTCTATTAATATAGATATTAATCTAATATCACAGTAGTTTTTCATAAAAATCTTAAATGTGTTTTAGAAGAAATTAAAAATAGAAGTTAAAAATAGGACATTAATCTCAACATATATAAAAAGTGTCATCTTCACTTGCGAATATCTCAGCTTCCAAATAGTCGGTCGTTTTTTAACTCTACAGAAGTCCAGATAGTATTTCTATAGTATCAATATACAGCTAAAATTTAAAAGAATACCTAAGAAAATGATTTGACGAATTATTTTAAATCGAGGGAAAATGCGCGATATGTATTTTTGAAAATAAAGGCATTGTCTCACATTACACCTGTGAAAAACAGGTTCTTCTATGCTTTTGTACATGGCCGTATCACACGGTGGGGAAGGAAACTCGTTTTTTGCAGGATATACTGAAATAACAAAATGAATGAATCGTCGCCGAATTAAGTGCGCATCGAAATTCAAATGTGATTGTTGCTGAAGATTATATGCGGGCGCACGATAAAGCATATTTAATGTATGAATTAAGATGAATAGGGTATTGCGCGTTGTTCTTAAATGAACGATCACTCGACCGTGACTGTCGGGGAGATTGTACAATTTTTCGATTCTCTTCTTGCTCTATTTAAGACGGTATCGCGTCGAATCCCCGGCCTGGTTGCTTCTACTTGAACCTTTCAAAAGAAAAGGGAATGTGCAATTTTTGCAGAAATATATTGTTTTAACATTCGTTAGGAAGTTACAGAAAGAACGAAGTAAGAAATCGTTTCTCTCTCTCTCTCTCTCTCTCTCTCTCTTGCGTGGCAGCTTAATGTCATAATGAGCCTAAATCCATCATTGTTAGCAAACGATATTTCAGCCGAATAACCGAACGTGATCGGTGAGATTAAGAGGATAAAGTTCGCGAAGAGAGTTTTCGTACAAGAGGATACCCTCCTCCTCCTCTCCCCTCTTCCCGTTCGCTCGCCGTTGCATCGTCCCGGTTAATTTTTGCCTTCCATTTCCGCTTCTGCCGTAGAAACACCTTCCTGCCTTTCCTCCGACGACGGTGTGTTCCGTGCATCGCATAATGCAACGGCGCGCGCGAGAGGGTTGGCAGAAGCCGCCTTTAAGGTGCTTTCTCAACTTCTACGAAGTCCTTGATGGTGTTCCAGCCTGTTTTCGGCCAGGCTCGCTCGCGCCGTAATGCGAAAGAAATATTCAAGGACTCTCGGACGCCGAACGCGTCGGGCCGAAAGAAAATGCAGAAGTTGAGGCGAGGCCGCTCCGCGGAGTCTCTCTCGTGCGAATTAGCGGCCGCGCATTTCTTCTCCAGCCTCTTAACAGCGCCGTGACTAGTCATTTTTGCGCCCGGGAAGAAGCGTACCGGCGCGTTTCCTTGTTCCGTCCGACCGTTTGTCCCGTAGAGTGGCAGGAAATCGTACGCACGTTTTCCCGAAAGATCACGTCGATCCCGCGAGTGTACGATCCTTTCGGATCCTCGCGATAAATTCCGCATTCCCGCGCCTTCAGTCCGTCAGCTCTCTCGCTTCGTCGGTGTGCACAGGCCTTTACATTTACGTACACACGGGACGAGCGGATGGCATCTGGGTCGTCTTTAATTATTCGCGAAGCTATTCTGACTTGTGACGAGCGCCCCGAGCGATGGGATTCGATTCCTCGTTGCCTTCCCTAACTTAACGCGCGACCTACGTGCGTCCCCCGGTCTCGTGAAATTGCCACGTATCGTTCGCGATCGAGCGGGTTCCGCGCGCGACGCAAGGTAAACGTACTAATGACCGGTCATTAGTGCATTTACCTCTCGTGTCGGCGTGATGATCAATTTTTTGTCCAGAACAAAACTGGATTCTCCTCTCTTTCGCTCTTTTTGTCGCAAGTTGTGCCCCCCCCCCTCCCCCAGCAGAAGCTTATGCTTCATGAAATTTATGGATCGCTCTCGCGTTGTGTGAGTATTCTTTCTCCCCTCACGTGACCAATGAGCGTCGACTGACGTTCGACGCGGGCCCGTCGTTCCGGGCTCGAAAAGGGACCGCGGTGGTTGCACTTTAGACCCTCGTCGGGTCAAGTTGCAACCGATTTAATTTCAAATTTAAACGCTGTTTGAATTTAAATTTAACCGGTACTCTCCGCCGCCCGCGAATCCACATTACGTGTGCCGCACAAAATCCGAAATGGCGTGACTATAATTAAGACTCTTTCTCGTACCGCGCCGGAAGTCGCAAACTCGCGCGTCGAACGTTTTGCGTTTTACCTTGCGCCAAGCTGACGTTCCGAGGCGACGCGCGACACTTATGTTCTCTCATTATAATGCAATTATACGTACGACGAATGGCACACGGAGAAAAATAATTTGCCGGCACAGTAAATTTCACGCTGTCGCGGCAAAATCCGTCAGTTACTTTATGGATAGCAAAACGATCTGTTGGGAATACTAATTGCCATTTGCTGAATTATCTTGCTGAATCTACAAATTATTTTTACTGTAAGAAACGGCAAACTAGCGTGTCCCGAGGACGAATTTGCTCAGTGGAATATTTTCGAATACTTTCTTCCTGGCAGCAAAACTCCTCCCGCTCTAATTACGAATAATTTGATAATTTTGTTGTGCTAGTTAAATTTTACCGCTGCCACGACAAATATCTAGCAAACAATGATTCCGCTGCAACAGTAAAATTATTTTTCTCTATGTATTTTCGAAGTCTTACATCATTTTCATGATAACACACACACACACACACACACACACACAAAAGTGCATACATATATACATATATATATGTATAGTGAAGTCAACAAATTTACTGGCACAAATAAGTACATACGATAGGCAAAACCTGTAATAAGGCAATAAAGACTGTACAATTGCTGAAATTGTGATTCGATTTAACGACAATGGTGCACCAGAATTAGTGCGCGATCGATAATAAGGTTGAAACATCATTTTGCAGAAAGTGGCTCGCGGCGCGAAATCGACGCGAAATTCGCCCGGCGCTTCGGCGAGACGATATTACAAATTCTACGCGGAAAGTATGAACTTTTAGGGAGTGGCGGCCGTGCCCTTCAGTGAAAGATATCGGCTGATTCTGAAGGCTGTCGGGGAGGAGGAGGAGAGATAGATAGATAGCGATAGAGAGAGAGAGAGAGAGAGAGAGAAAGGGAGCTTTCAGACTATTTTCCCCGCCGCATCTTGCAATCATTCTTGCTCCTTTTTCGCGTCTGTCTCACCAACAAGCTCGCCCCGTGCCGCTTCGATCTCGCAAACTCACGAAACAAAGTGCCGGCGCGGTTACACGGCACGGACCGACAGTTTTTCTCTCGTATATATGCTAAATATTTCGCGGTCTTGTCCATTGTTTCTCCACTGCGCGAATTGATTTTATTGGCTCCGACCGAAGAACGACGGTGCGCCGGCTTTCGCGGCGCCCCCCCCCCCCCCCNGCGCCACGGAATCGCGTGTCCGTTGCGCACGTCGTTGCCGATGGGTTATAACGCACCGCGACGACAATCGACTAAACTCACATACTTCCTTCTTTTTTCACGAGATCAGCAAAAGTCGGAGTAAGTCGCGATATTCGGGCACGACGCGATAATTCGCACCCCTCTCGAGGATCGTGAAACGTTCGGGAGGACACGGAGGATAGACGCGCGAAAGATGCGGGGAATACCGCCTGTAATTTTGAAGACTTCGTTGGATAAATGGACATTCTCATTCGCGCATCGCGTAATTTCTAATCCGGAGAGGCCGCCGCGACGTTTTATCGTTACGCTGGTTAGGCCGGCGAGAGGAGGTAGAAGGAAGAAATTTCGTTCGCATTTCTTAACGACACACTCCGCTTGGGTTAATACTAAATATCGCGGTAATGCACAGTGATCATAAATACTTTGCATGATGTTACCGTGCCGCTTGAAAATAAGTGTGCATGAAATATTCAGCGGGGTCGAATACGGGGCCGAGCTATCTTGAAACATAACGTCGGGCCGGTACGTAACGTCGTTGCATTTTATCGATATCGCAATACACAACACACCGCGTCGTTGTCGTCGTCGTGCACGTTATATAGCGGCAACACACCCCTTGATTATTTTGCGTTCGGTACATAGATTGGAATCTCTGGCGTCCACCTAAATCTATTATTACCCCGCACGTCAGCACCGTTATAAAAATTACAACGTTAAAGCATGCAACAGGTTTACAGCGCGTCACGCGCGCGTTCGTCCGGTAGAATCCGGCGACGGAAGGATCCGCGCCGTAGACGCCGATACGTTTCGTCGCTTTTCAATCCGCGACGAAGAACGGGGAAAATAAGAGACGAAGAATAGGGCCCGCTTCGAATACTCGAAACTGATATTAGATTCGAAAGTGCGTCGAAAACGAGCGGAATGCTCCCTCGCTGCAACTTTCAGCCGCTCCGAAGAGAATAGCGAATTGTTCGAGGGAACGATTCTCCGAGTCGAAAACTCCCAGAGCCGCGATAAAATTCCTCGACGATTCTCCGGGCGTTTCTGCGGGCGCAAAGGATCAGCTGACAATCTTCCAGGTTCGCCAGGAAGAACCAGGTACTTCTCCTCCTCCTCTTCCCGATAACGGACTCTTCGGTCTGTTTTTCCCGCCAAAAATAGCTCCGAAATATGGAGACCACCCGCAGGACATCGCGATTAAGAGCGCCGGTCAACGAGAGAAATATCCGAGAAGCACGACGCGATAACGACGACGAGGAATACACACGCTCCAAGCGAGGGTCCTGCGGGGGTCCTGCGGGAGTCTCGGATTTTCCACTCTCGAGCCGACCTCGACGATTAGTCGGTATTGCTCTTTTTCCCGGAGGTCGCGATTCCGCGAATAATCGGCGCGAGCTTGCCGAGAGGAGGACGCCGGGGCGCGGCGCGGGCAGCCGGCGACTTCGGTGCCTGGAGACCGCACCGCTATGGACCCCGGACAGGCAGTCGGCACGGTTGGCACCTAAGCGCATAGCTAGTCGACCTGCATCCACGGATATGCAGGATTCCGGCGTCGATGGACCTCATACCACTGGAATGCGCTGAACGAGCTACAGGCTCCATACTCCTTCCCGCCCTCTCCCGCTCCGTCTCCCTTCCAGTTCATCCTACAATCAGCCGTGGGGCTCCGGCACGCGCTTCTTCTGCTTCTTCTTCTTCCTCTTCTTCATCCTCGCTCACCTCGTCGACCTTTCTTCATCTTTCCCTCTCTCTCTCTCCCCCTCCCGCCTCTCACCTGTTTTCCCCTTTTCTTCGCTCGGCCTTCTTACCGCTTACCGGTTACCACTCTGGATGTGTTAATGGCTTTGGCCGACCACTTGGGTTACCAAGCGCGAATCTCGTGTCACTCCGCACTGGGGACCCTCGGGTTCTTGACCGTTCTCGGGCCGACCGGTCGATCGGTCGATCACGAAAGGCGCGCGCGATGGGGAGCTCTTAGAGCCCGAACAAGGATGATACGTGCGTACGCGCGTTCTCGCGTCTGGCTGATTGCCGATAATCGATGCGTCACACGCGTCGTCGTTATTTTTCTCGAAGTCAGATCGGCCAGCGCTCTCTCTCTCTCTCTCTCTCAGGTGTCGTTGCGCTTTTCCGATTCCGCGAATAATTTCGATCCGACGTGGGAGATTTCAAGCCGACGGACATATCCGACCTCTTCGTTTCTCACGTCTCCGCGGCCTGATTGCATTTAACGCGCGCGCCGCACTGACGTTCCCCGCGTGCGCGCGCAAAAGATCACCGGTGGAATTTCAGCGGGGAGAGAGAGAGAGAGAGAGAGAGAGAGAGAGAGAGAGAGAGAGAGAGAGAGAGAGAGAGCAAAGCGCACCGTCCTCCCGAGTGCACGCATTTCGACGGCAAAGCACGCCGCTTTTCGAGATTACCGCGGTAAGTGGTACTCCGGTAATAAGGCGCGACGTGGACTCGACCTCATTGAGAAGCGCCGTGCATTTTCGGAAACACTCCCAGCAATTTTGAAAAACGGCACTTTCCTCCGATTCCGCGGCGCATCCGTCCGCATTCCTCGCCCCGCGCAAGACGAAGGCACGAGGTACCGCGCGCGGGGGCGTTCGCACGCGACGATCTCGCCCCGCTTCCGCGCAGCAACCGAGTCGAAACGGCGGGGAGTGACTTATCCGCGAAGAATTCCAGAAGAATCGGCCAGACGAGGAGGAGGAGTCCAGTCACGACGAGAGGGTCGGGCGGACAAACGGACGGACTCTCCCGCATATTCTGTATAATTACGTATCGCCGTCGGTCCATAAATAGCGATGCGACGAACGGATCGAGAGACAGGCCGCGGCTTTATTGCCCCTCGATCGCGTTCGATCGCTAGTCGGTCGCGCGCTATATCGTCGTGGACAAATAGAATTACGGCGCCTCAAGGACCGCGCAACGATTGATGACGCACCGTTCTCTCTCTCTCTCTCTCTCTCTTCTTCTCTCATAATGAGTTGATAAAATGCGCGCTTCGCGACATAGTAGCACGAGCCCGCGGTTTTATCAATTCAAGACACACGCGCGTCTCGTTGATAATTCGCTCCTTGAGAAAACGGAAATCGCGGAAATCTTGTGCGACTTTCCTCGTCGCACGGGCCGCCTCGATCTCGCAATCGGCGAGACGCGCGGATCGATCGTGTGACCCAATGCGAAAGATAAAATCGGCCGAATGACTCAAATTGCGCCAGTGCACAGAGAAAAAGAGTTCTCTGGATTCGATACACGTGTTTGCTTGCTTTATTCCAGAGGTCAAATTTGTTTCAATTAAAGGGATTTTATTAACCCGTTACGCTCGAGGTCTTTTTCGCTCGAGCGAACTCGAGAGGAGTTTAGCTGCTCCCGCTTATTTCATGAGGGCTAGGAGTAGACTCGTGAAGCGATATTCGTTAGGCCAAATCTAAATAAACACCGTTATCGCTCTATTTGCCGCCTCGATCCGAGTGGTGCCTGAGAGGCACCTCTCGAGCGCAAAGGGTTAAATCCAAAGAAATCTTCGTCACCGTGTGGAATTTCTTCGAGATAATCAGTCAATAAAGCTCTCACGATGTACAATCGTAAAAAAAAAAGAATTGTTGAGGAAATTGTGAAGAAACTCGAAAAAAGGGGAAAAATAATAAAAAACAATAGCAAATAAAAGCAAAACATTCTAGTCTTGTAGCGAAGGAAAAGATATGAATTTTCCGTCCTTAGTTTTTTCGTTATTCTTTTTTTTACACTTAAATAAAGTGTCATCGTTCAAGTAATATTTATTTGATCCAAGTAAAATGGTTATTCCTTAGCTAATGCTTACTAGAAATAAAAAAAATAGAATTAACTATGTATTATACAAATAAATAGATATAATTCTTATATTATAATATTACGATTATTTCCTATCGTATGAATAAACATTTACTTGTATGTGTTCAAATAATTGTGACAAGTATTACATTCATAATATTGAAAATGTCAGAATTTATTCTTAGAAAATTACTAGAGAAAAAGACCTAAATTTGAAACCACTAGGTTTCCTCAGTGGAAAAATAATATTACATAATTTTAGTAAATATTCTCTTAAAGTTATGGAATCAATTGTACATTTGTATTCAGTAATTCAATTATAAATCAAAGCATTATTGCGTTCAGGCATAATTACTACAAGCTACTATTAAAATACACTTAAATTGACAAAAATATTATTTAATTTAAAACGAAAAACAAGTAATCACGTTTAATTCCAGCACATTTGTTTTCCCGTGTGATTTTTTCGAGATATCGCACGAGCTTAACTGGCCGCGACATTTTCGCCACGAAGGTACCTTTCCGTTACATCCCGATTACGCGAGCGTCTCTCTCCCACGCACTTAATCACGCCGCGATTGAATGCGCTTTTGGATTTTATGCAACGCGCCGATGACACGTCGTTCCGATGAGAAACCGAGGGCGAGATATCGGCGACGATGCGGTAACAGTCTCCTCGCGCGATGCGGCTTGTACGCAACGGCCGGCTCTTTTCGTATAAGGCAACAGGCCCCGCGGTCCTCCCACGTTCGTCGGTCCGTCTCTCGCAGTGGGACGATTCGCCGGCAATTCAGCCGTCATCGTCCTCCTGAACTATTTCGTTCCTCTCGACGGCGCGTAGGCGCACCACCCGTCGCCGACATCCCGCCGCGGCTCGCGACGACGGTCCCACCGCCCGCCTATCTATCGCGCATTTCCGAGACCCGTTGCGTTATCGTTGACGTCATGCGTGACGTCATAATCGTCCAATCAGCTGTTACGATCGAGCGCAGATCGAAGAGGAGGAGGCGGCTCCGGCGCGTTCCCGCGGATCCGTGTGTGCGTTTTCCTCTTCGTCTCTCTTTTTCCTTTTTTACACGCACGATCGCTCAATTAAGCCTCCCGACGTTGTTTATTCGCTCGCACGTTATTATTGCTCGCCGGCGGAAAACAGTTTCTTGCGAGAACGCTCGTGCATATCGGAATCGTCCTCGTTGCTCCCCCCTCCCCTTCTTTCCTAGTTTTTTTATGTTTGGAAAGAAAACCTTTAACCTTCACACGACGATATATTATTTATAGCCGATAATCGCCAATTAAAGCCACAAGAGTTTTAGAAAAAACGTCCGGATCGAATTCCAACACGAGGCGAGGAGAGAAGGAGAGCGTTGCGCGGATCACGTTGCAAAAAGATCGCGAGAGCGCCGAGATGCGTAATGCTTTATTATTCATCGATACGCTCGCGTATTTCTATATATGCACGTTGCGCATTCTCGTGCTCGGCAACGGACGAACGGCTCGACTTAAAATCGCGCGACCGAGCTCGCGGTCGCAACGCGTCGAACTGGAAACAGACGCCGGTGTGTTTCCTTACCTCGTTGATGTGCTTGTACGTCTTGATGAGGTCGACGCTGAGTTTCCTGAGAGGCGCCGTCGCTGGATCGCGAAACCTGTGGGGTATCCTGGCCTGCATGGCGTGAATGTCCGAGGGGGTCTCCTGCGAAACCCCGCCGGCCGCCCCGCCGCCGGTGGCACTACCCCCGCCGCATACCGCGGGGGGCATGGGTTCCTCGGCCACCAAACGTCCGTAAAGGGGCGCACCGCCGGTCCCCGGCCTCCCGCTCACTGAAACCATCACAGAGAGACAGCGGATCAATGCATGTGAGCAAAGAGAGAGAGAGAGAAAATGGCACTTCGATGACACGCGATAGTCCCTCGTGCCCGCGACTACTCGGCGAAGATCGTGCACATTGTCGCGTCGCTTTTCTAACTCTGCCTAATTAGATCCTATTCGTCGTTCTCTTACGCACGACCCTTGACCGTGCTGCGCCGCAGGGGAAGGGTTATCAGGGGACGCGCTGAACATCAAGGTCCATCGCAAATGTAATGTGATCCAGATGTAAATCGCCTCTCTCTCTCTCTCTCTCTTTCTATCTATCGCGAGCGAGAGAGGACATATAAGTATGATGTTATATATAATTACACGCTCCTCCTTCAATATTGATTTTTCAAATCTGCACGTAATTACAAAGCGAGAATTTAATGGTTCGCCCCGTGCGCGCCCCGTGCGAGAAATCAATGCGTGGACCCCGCAAGTTTAGTCAATGATCAATATTTGTGTTTACTACTCGATGTGTTGACGTTTATCTGTTAAGTTTATCATTAGGTAATTAAATTCGCGTATTAATTAGGGAACGTCGGGCGATCGGGTCGATTCGTTTTGATCGGCGGCCGAGATTTAAGATTCGTCGTTAATACGACTTTCGCGGAGATTCGAGCAGCAACGAACGATCTTCCTCGATCGAAACGATATGTCTTTCTCGTTGAACACGGACGTTTACTGTCCAAACATTTCGCTGGTCTTTTTATCGGCGTAAAAGAGAGAGAGAAAGAGAGAGCCGCGATGTAATTAGCATTAGAAAAATTTCGCGACCGCGAATGAATACGCGATTAAAAGCGCTGCGACGGAATCGGTTTTGTCGAAATTACTGTCGAGTAATCCGATAATAATGCCGGAGATGCATTAAATGCTAACACGCGCGTTTAACTCCTTCGTGTGCGTAATGCGAGCGCGCGCACGTGAGAGATAGATAAAAGCTTTTATTAATCATTCTAGGTCAAGCCCTCCAAAAACATTAGAAGATCAGCTTGTAAATTGACAGAATTGAAAGAAAATTGATTATTAACTGTTGGAAGAAAACTGATTATTAACAGTGCTATTAGTAATAAAAAGAGAAAAAGAAATGTATAAATTGTAATAATTCTGATAGTTCTGTAATAGGAGAGTGCGTAATAGATACACATTTTATTAATAGAAAGATGATTTATAAATGCACATTTGTGTGGAAAACCCACTAACTCTCCGTTACTCGCAAGTTTATCCAATAGATATGTTCAGGCTATGACGTATCGTCGTCACTATACATCAAGGTCAAGGTCGTCTTTGTCAATGTTTTTCTTTGTTCTCTTTATTTTTCATTGTTTTTCTATCTACTTTAGTACCAAGTCTATAAACCAAGTCTATAAACCAAGTACTAATGAAAGAAAAATTGTTTCAAGAAGCAGAGGAAAATAATGGGAAACTTAGTGTATCTATGAGATATATTGCAACTATTCATGTATGAAAAATATTGCGATTAAAATATTGCGAGGGTTAAATAGTTGAAGAATCTGGATTTAAATTGCCAGATCAAATCGGAATTTTTAATCTCAGTAGGAAGTCAATCCCAAAAGGCGATAACTGAAGTCAGGAAAGAGTTCTGAAAAATGAGTGAGTAAGTGATATTGGATATACATTTTAACGGCGTCTTCGAGACGCGTTCTCCCCGTTTCTACCGCGCGAAACTGACAATATGGCATCGCGTTCGATTTTCACATCGCAGAAGAGAGGAGGAGAGAGAGAGAGAGAGAGAGAGAGAGAGAGAGAGAGTCTCAATTGGCACTGTTTCGCGAGGTTCGTGTGTACGCCCTTGCGCGAGTAATAGGGGAGGATTGCAACGATCAAAGGAGGGTTGCGATGATTGCTACGTATATGCGGAAAAGGGCAGACGGTGATTGCGGCGACTCCTTCCGTGAAAAGTGGCAGTCCGACGAATCGACGACGGGAAATTGCGATACGTTCGAGGAAGCATGCGTGTTAAAACTCGCGTTGATTGTTTCTATAACGATTCCCGCGGAGACGTTATAGTTCGCGCGGGATAATTCACCGCGTATAGCTCCCTCGTCGCTTTTCCTCGTAATGTGAAGGTGAAGCGGCAACGCAGTTTTCACGTTAACCGATTTGTTCCCGGAAATGTCGCTCGCGAAAGCACCTATTGCTGCCCACATCAAAGAGACTCGATTCTTAGCCGCGTCTCTGAGAAAAGACCTATAAGCGGTTAGATCGGACTTTCATTGCACCCCCGTCGTAATTATTCTACTGCCGATTGATGATCCGCGAAAATGACTCGGATGGGAAAGCCCGCGAGAATGAACGATACACGCGATGAAGTGCACAGTTACTTGAGAAAACGATTTCCAAATACCTAATTGCGAATAACCTCGAGCGAGCCCGCGCTGCTCGAGTATATTTTCATCGGCCGTTGAAGAGCGAGAGCTCTTTAAGGCACTCTCGGCCACCTCTTCACCACCTTCGCGAGGACGGAGGCTCCGACGGGGGTGAGAACAAAAGCGCGGAGGCGCCGATAATTAACAATTTCGTTCGCGGGACAGACCCTGCTTCCTCGAGACGGGTGGCACGTGGTTTTTCGACTCTATTCACGAGTCGGCGGCGACTCACGTACGAGACCGAAATCTCTGACGGAAGTTGTATGAAGAGCGAGAGAGAGAGAGAGAGAGAGCGCTTGTATGTGTGTCTGTATGTGCGGAAGTGTCGATAATTAACAACTCCCTTGGAGGGATGGAGCGTGCTCGGCGTGACAGAGAATCGTGATGCGGGACGGAGGTGGTCGTTAATTTTGACATACGATTTTCTCTCTCCCTCTCTCTCTCTCTCTCCCTCCGTCTCTCTTCGTCTATGCCGCTTCGGCACTCGCTGAAACATTACTGTCATTTTAACGACCCTATTAGATGGTGCAAATCAGCTTAACGGCGACCGCTTGATACTACGCGAAACGGCTCCCTTCCCCCTCCCCTCTTCTTCCTTCTTGGACCACCGCGTTCTCGTTCTCCGGCCCTTTTAGCGCGATTACCACGCGATCAGTACCGAATCCCCTCGCTTTTGGCCTCGGATTCGTCCACCTCCGGATTTGTCATTCGAATGAAAATTTTCGACGTCGCGTAAAACACGGAACAATCGGCGACAAGACTCACGGAGAGCGATCGGTGGCCGCATCGATGGGTGGGATCGCGACGATTCGTTTACAGCGCAGCTCGGTTCATTAAGTAAGAGCAATTGCGCACCGTTAGAGCCGCATCGCGGTTCATTTGTCGTATTTAGTTAATGAGATGACGTGGGAAGAGTGCATGACTGGCTCCTCGCACAAATGAATGCGTGATGGATCGAGTATGTGACCGAGACAACGAATGAATGGGCAAGTGTGTACATACGTACGTACGAACGAACGAACAAACGAACGAACAAACGAATGAATGGATAAGCAACGGTGAGAATGAGCGTAGCTTATTATTGCTCTCTGCTCGCGATACGTTACTGAATATTTTCACACGAGTTTATCCGTATCTAAGCAAACGGCCGGGACAGAGATACGCACGTGGGCAGAACAAAGAGCAAGACGCCGACCGAAGAAGAGAGAAAGAGCGAAAGGGGGAACGAGAGACACGGAAACGAGACGTACAACAGGGGTAACGAGAAAATCACGACTAGGTCGGGTCAAATTTGCGGCCTGTCTATCCCCTTTGACCCATTCCCTCTCTCCAGAGAGCGTCCCTCGCTTCGGCCCCCTTTCTCCCACCTCCCCCCTCTCGCCCGCCCCCTCCGGTCCCGTACTCATCCCACCCTCCCGTTTTTTACGAGCCACTGCGTATCGGAAAGCGGAGCTGCTACTCCCGACTCGCCGTAGCTCCGTTTGAAATGTAGGCCAGGGCGCGGTTGAATGAAAAAAATATCATTCATTAACACGAGCGCGGGCCAGCGGTTCTCCACGTCGGCACACTCGTCGAGCGAGCGCGGAATTGCGTGCACATGCATCGGCGGCGGAGGCGACCGCCGCCGCCGCACGGACGATGTTTGTGTGCCGGTGATGGTTGGCGGCGATGGAGGTGGTGGAGGCGGTGAGGGCGACCCAGTGACGCATCGCAGCGAGACGCCTCATTTGCGTGTCTGCGCGGCGCGGCCAAGAGCCCGCCCGAGCCGGCCGGGAATCGATTGACTGCGCTCGGGGGTATTTGCGCGGTTCTCTCTCTTGCATATACAAGAAGCGGTTGCATAGTCGGCGGAAAGCTTTGAGACTGTATGCATGCACAAAACGATATCAAATTCGAAATAAGGAGCACCGCTCGGCGTACGCGGAGAAAGCTGTTGCTTTTAAAAGGAGCTATGCACCGCCGGCGTGAGGCGGAGAGTATCGCGTATTGTCGCCGACGTACGTGTCAAGAAGGAGAGGGAAAGAGAGAGAGAGAGAGTCCAAATAGGTACGAGAAATAATCTCAGCGTGCGCACCGTCCTCTCGCGTAATCGCCAGCTGGCGATTATTAAGTCCGAGAATCAGCGTAGCGAGTACTGTTGTGAGCGAGCGAGCCGGGAAATGCGCATCTCCGGCGCGTGAAAGGGAGGAGGAGGAGAGTATCATCGATGAAGATTCCCCGTTCCAAAAATATATCCCGGCTCGATCGTGAAAAATTCAGGCGCATATCGATACAGAGGAAACGATGGGCGAGAGGGGCGAGGGGGGTCGCGGGGAAGAGGGGGATGGAGGGGGGACAGAGGATTATCCTGTCGGTCGATATAGGCGCGCCGCTGGAAACTGGAGCGTTTTACGCGAGTAGCACGCGCGCACCTTGCGCGCACACGGATTCATTTTTCCCTTCTTTTTGCGCCCGGTTTCCCCCTTTTTCCCCCGTCCTTTCCTTTTTGTGTCACGAAGAACCGAGCATTTTCGGTACAGATGCTCAAAATGGAGGAGTCGGTGCGCGCGCGGTATCGCCGTGTGCGTATCGGGGAAGAAAGGGGATGGCAAAAGAGGCGGGGAGGGAGGAATGGCCGGCCGGTCTCGTCGATAACGAATTACGGCACGGCACCTCGCACCTGGCGCATAAACGCCGGGTGCCATCTGTCGTGCTCGTGTTTATCGTCCCTCATTTTCGGCGACGTCGAGAGAGAGAGAGAGAGATGATTTTTGCCGATCAGGTCGCCGAATCCCATGGTCGAATCCGGACGATGCGAGTGCACCCACCGCGGAAGCTCCGGGGCCACGCGCTAACCACAGGACGTAAACGGCTCGTTTAGTCCCGGATAAGTGACACGTGTGTGTGTTATATCTATCTCTCGTTATATGCGCCTTCGAGTTGAAGTACGATGACGCGTGATACAATGTACATGGCACACACATAGAATTGCGCGAAACTACGCTACTCCTGCTTTATAACCCGGGCGAGTGTCCGCGGATACAGCTCTAGTTATAACTGTATATTCGTCCAGTTCACGTTCGTTGACGAGCGAGCGAGCTAGCGAGCGGTAAGAGATACCGAGGACTCTTTACATCCGTTATACGTCGTCGCGTCGTAACCGTTCGCTCGAGCGCCGCGGGGTCGCGTAAAAAAATTCGCGACGTGACGCAGACAACTGTGTGACGATATATAGCGCGGGCCGCTCGCGAGTGCACGCACACACACACACGTGCGCGCGCGAAAGTTGAGAACCACCATCGCGAGGTCACGAAAGGCTGGCTGACATAGGCCGTGCGATAGCCAGCACGCATTCCGCTTCATTCATGCTTCTTGATCCACCTCTTCCTCCTCTACCTCCTCCTCATCCTCTGCTTCCTCCTTCCCTTGTCCTCCCTACGACACCCCCGTTTTGCCCCCCTCGGCCGAACTCGCTGCTCTCGGGGGTATTCGCAGGTACGCGGTAGCGAGCCCTCGTGAACGACCGGCCATATCTTTTTCCGACCTCGGCAAATGACTCTCGCGCACCGCCGCGAGAAATTGCCGGCTCTCTTTCGCGAAAACGATTTTTTCGCTCTCTCTCTCTCTCTTTCTCGTTCCCTCTCGACATCCTATACCGGGAACAGCTGAACTCGCGAGATACGGGAAAGAAAAAGAGAGAGGAAGGAAGGGAGAGAAAACGATCTCGAATCCGCTCGAACTCTTTCGTGATGCTTGAAATTTGTCCCCGCGTTATCGTGCGCCGAATTATGCGCATGCGGCTCGTTTATTTAATTATTCGCAGAAAGAAGGTGGACCAGTCAGAGTCATTAATTATTTCAACGGAAATATGCGAAATTCAGGGGGTTTTAATTTTCTCTTCCGCACACCTTAACGTTATAAACGCGAATCTCTCGAATCCTTTCTCTGTATCGTCCCGATCGACATTTCCACCTTGATTCACGGTTGCTTTCCACAGCAACAAATAAATTTAAATGATAAAGCGTGTACTCCGAATTCCATCAATCCTGCTTACATATTGACGTAAAATGATAATGCTGCTTACCTTCTTTATCTGGAGAAAGATATTTTGAAGAAAGAGTAGAGAGAGAAGATAAGAAAGTATTTTTATGTAAAGTGCTAGCGCGAGATCCGAGTGTCTGCCTCAACATCCGTTTTATAATATTAACGAGATGTGACAATGCTCTTATATTTATATATTAAAAAAAAAAAAACCGCGAAAACCCGGAGAAGAACGATCGCGTATTTTTCTCTCTTTTCTTACATTCGTAACTCCGCGAATTTCGCTGCAAAATTAGCGGAACCGGAAGGAAGATATTGGTTTTTAATCATTTTAATCACGGTCACGGAAATACGGAAGATACATGGGCATCCGGAAACGCGATTACAATTTCGCAGAGAAATATTCGGGAGAGATTTAGGACGATTCTGCTTGTATCGCGTCATAAAAAAAAAAACACTCTTCTTCGCAATACGTTCTATTACATTTTTACAGCTACAGTCGCGGAGCGCGCGAAACAGCGCACTTATGCAACGACCGCAAAACCGCAGAATCCGTCATTAAATCGTCACTCTTGACAAGAACGAGGTATTCTATTTAATATTGCGAACTGGTCTCTCTCTCTCTCTCTCTCTCTCTCTCTCTCTCTCTGTCACCTAAGTTCCCTTCAACGAGTAACAAAATAACGGATTATTTTTCCACTTTTCGTTTCTCGCGCGACGCCTCGCCGCCGCCTCTCGTATTATGCGGGGATAAATCCGTAAAGATTTTAATCGAAGGGGAAAGGAAACAGAAAGAAACATTTCGAATGTGGCAGGACCCACTGCTGTGTGCGTTATCGCTTGCGGGAATGCACCGGGTGAGTCGCATTAGCGCGTACGTCAACCTCGCGTGTTCGCGCGGACGCGTTCAGCGATCGCTCGCGCCGATAATAATTGCTTGACATTCACCGGCGTTTTAAAACGGCGGTTAATTACACCGGCTGCGATTATTATTCCTCCCGTTCCTCTTCGTAAACTCGCGCCGCGGCGACGCGGAATGCGGGCGCGACGCGACGCTAGGCGACCGACTCGGCGCCCCCCACCCCCTCTCTCTCTCCCCTTCTCCTCGAACCGTCGCGTGCAAAAATTATGCTAACGAGGATATCCTCGTTTCCTCAGCGCGCCCGGCAATAAGCGACGTCTCTTTATATCGGTAATTAGTTTTCACCGCCGTTACGCCGCCACTCCCCGCTGCTTCTCCTCTCTCGCCGCGGCGGCGAATCGAGTCCGCTCGCCGGCCGCCCGAAGTCGGCGACTGAAACGGCGCGTAATTTTGCAACAGGTCCGAAATCGATTCGCTAATGACGCGTGCATCGCTCCGACGGAGATATCGATTTTTATTCCCGAGCGCGTTACACGTCGCTGAGAATGGGGAATTATACGAGGGAGTGGAAAACTGAGGTAATGGTCGACTAATAAACCGCGATATACCGAGCGGAGTCCCGATCGACATCACCGACGGTCGGAACTTGCAACGGCGCGAGTAAGACCGCTAATTTATTCCGTCGCCGCTCGGTACATTAGGCACACCCGGTACAGTTGACACGTAATACGTGTCACCGTTCATAATTGGCGTACTCTCTCTCTCTCTCTCTCTCTCTCCTTCCCTCCCTTACCCCGCTGGCTGGCTCACCTATTATATCAACCTACATCCGGAAATGCCGAAGCTTCTCACGACTAGAGTTCTAGCGTCCTTATCAAAAAATCAACATTTAACGTCCCGGAACTGAGAATTACGATGATCCCGTCTATCCCACCGGGACACGGTGACTAACTAAAATGGCTCGGGACAAGCGAATCGGAATTTTATCTCGAGATTATCGCTCTTTTTCCGAAACTTGTCCCGATAAAAAGAAACGTTTGCGTCTCGATTACGTGGTGGTTTCCTTCGAAATGCACAGGATATAAAAATTAACTTATCGCTGGAAAAAAAAGATATGGCGTCACGTCCGCCACGACCGGAGTTATTCGTGGGCATTGATGCATCCACGACGACGACGACGACGACAAGTGTATCGATCGATAAGCGAGCGCGCCGAGAGCTACGCGCGACGACGTGTGTGCGCTCTCCACGAATCATGACTTTCGAACGCGAACCTTGAGGCGATATCGGAATTTGTAGTATTACGATGATTATATTGATATAGAGCATGAACTGCGCGCTATATCCGCCGACCAGCGTGGAACAATACATTCTCGCGCTCGCCAAGCGTCCTTACGACGGCTACGATCGAAAGAATTGATCCGTGAGTGTTTTCCTTCTCTTATTTTATTTTTCTTTAATTTTCTGTTTAATAACACAAGCGCCTGAATAATGTTCCCTGCGGACAGCATCGTTTTCAGAGGTGTTTTCTAGCACGTTCGAAATCAATTTCGCAAGAATCGAAGTCGCTTCGGCAACAATGATTATTATTCTAAAGCTTTTAATTCATGAAAAACATTAATAGAAGGATTGATCATTACAAATAACAAATTATTATTTGCCGCCTCAAGGAAAAATTCAAATATTATTTTTAATATATGCCAAACGTTACACGGAGAAAAATCATTTTGCCGTTGTAGCAAAACCAACATTGCTATTGCATATTCATCACGACAGCGATCAAATTTAGTTGGTATAATCAAATTAGCAAATTATTCGTAATTAGAACGGCTATATATTTGTTACCCGAATAGAAAATATTCTGCTAAGTGAATTTACTCTTAGTATAAGTTAACTTGCTGTTAGGACAAAACAGTGTTTTCCTACCATTTACTAATTCGTTCTCACAGCAAAATAATCCAACGAATGGTAATTAGACTCTTAAAAAATCGCTGTCCACATAATAACTGACAGATTTTGCTGTGCCGGGAAATTACTTTTTCCGTATATTAGTTTCATAACTTTCGTGCTCCATTATGATATTAATTATTTATTCATTTATTTACGAAAATTCGCGTAATACCCGCTTGGAGTGATCGGGACGGTAGCATTCGCGAGGACTCAACCGGCAAAAAACTGTTGCGCCGCGTCCCGTCGCTCGCGACCGCTCCGAGACGCTCGACGTTCGCTCAGACCGTCTGGCAGACGCTTCTCAGCGCGAGGGTGACGACAGGGGTGACGAAGGGAGATTCTCGCAATCAGAAATGCTCGTATATGCGGCCGGCAGAGCGAGCGAGACAGTGAAAACGCGAGTGTGGGAGGAGAGCAACGGGGACGACTGGTTATGTAGACCTATGTACACAACGAGCCGCGTGCTCGACTCGAATACAGAACACGATCCTTCCGTCCCCGTCTTTTCCACCGGCGCTCCTTCTCCTCCCTCGCCTGCGAATTCTCGCGAGAGACCGGCGAATTTGCAAAATCGCGCGAGAGCCGCAAGTCGCGGGCATCGCGCGACGGACGTTGCCTTGCATTTGCTCGAGCAAGGTCCCGAAAACGCGCGCGGGCTTGGAAAGTGGGAAGCGGAGGATGCATGAAAAAGAGACAGAAAGAAGACGAGAGTCAACACGACGACGAGGAGGAGCCGGGGAGGGGAGCGCGAAAGCACAGAGAGAGAGAACTTGGAGATTTCGTCCAGAACTTCGCGCCCCTCGTTTGCATAATATACGAGGGCGTCCGATTCCCCATTCCGCTCCCTCTCTCGCGTGTCCCTCTTCGCGAGAGGAGCGCGAATTAAGGAGGTGGCCCGTCCGTCCTGGAGCGGCTGTGTGCGTGCGCGTACGTGTGCGATAAACCGCGGACAAAACGACCTGTGTGAGGTAGGGCGAAGGTGGGACACTGCTCGATCGCGAATTTCTTCAACCCTTAACAGGCGCGCGGGACTTGAAAATTGCAGCGCGACCGCCCGGGAGTTTCGCAAAGTTTTGTCATTTGTCGGCGAAACGTATACTTTACTCGCGTGTAAAAGTTACCATGCATAAGCATACTTGCACGTTCGAAACATCAATAGCCGAGAGTAGCGGGTGGGGGGAGGGGGGGGGCGTAGAGGAAGGAGCGGAGGTGTGAGTGCAAAGGGAATCTCTACTCTCAAGAACGAAATCATGCCTGAAACGGAACCTGCGTATCACGAGCTTACCTTGCGCGCGCCTTCCCATTATTCGCGTCCATCGCGCGCGCTTCTCCTTCGGAACATTCCGCGCGCATATTTATGTACACAGGCGCGGCACATACATATGATAAAAATGCTATCGTAAAAGAAAAAAAAAAGAATAGAAAGAAAATACGTGCGCAGAATTCTCCGGTAAATGTTGTCGGCTCTTTATTCACTGGCCTCATCCGATCGCATACGCTCTCGCGGCATTGCGCGCTTTTCTCTCTCTTTTTTTTTTACGTTTTTTCTTTCCCTCTCTTTTTTTTTCATCTCGTGCGGTCTACTCTTTTATAAACGTTCGAACGTACTCTGACATGACAAATCTGCGTTCGAATCGTAGCCGGTAATTGCCCGCTACTACTGGCAGAACGTACACGTGTAACTCATCGTTGTCCGGGACGGCGGCCGTAAAACACATAAGCGGAAAACACCGAAAGGCGACGGATGCATTTTGCTATGAGAAGCGTCACGTGCTAGTTCTACACCTCGCGTTCGTCCGTGGTAGCACGCTCTATTGTATGTATTTCGAAAGAATACGATGCAAGCATGCGTGAAATGGACATTATCGTACGGTCGATGCGTGAAACTACTGAACGTGCATTCGTGTATTTCGTAACGATGTGCAAGCGCAAAATGAATATCTTATCTATCGTGGAAACAAAGTTGTGCCAGAAATGCATGGTGTTTCGAAAGAAAAATTGTCTTAGAAACTATGGGGAGTAAACAATCAAAAAATCGTCAACTTAGTTTAGGTAACCATGTCTCCGAAAAGACGTAGAAAGAAGAAAACCCGAAAAGAGAAAATCCTTTAAAATATCCAGCGGGCGTGTTTGGACTCTTTTTCTTGCAAAGTGGCGCTTAGTAACGATAGTTGCTATTTAAGTGGTTGTTTCAGGTGGTTGCATTTTCAAGAAAGAGGTACAATTGCATTGGGCAATAACATTTAGCGCTGCCGGTCACATGTTTATGTGAAACCTCTTCTTTCCTATTGTACATTTATCCTCCTCTTGTCCCCTTCGCAAGAATTAAACGTAACCTTTCGAAAGAAATGCATCTCAGAAACTGCGACAAGTTACTAAACAAAAAACGGTCAACCTAATTAGGTAACCGTCTCTCCGAAGAGACCTCGTGGAAAGGAGAAAAACCGATTCTTCAAAATCTTCAACAGGTGCGCTCCGTTCTGTTTCTTTCCCTAAAATGGCACTTAGCAACGATAGTTGTCACTTAGATGGCTTTTTTGTTAAATAATTACATTTTCACGAAAGAGATACGATCGCATTAAGTCAACATTCAGCGCCACCGGCCACGTGTACGCGGTACTTTTGGCCTACCTGCTCTCCCCCCTTCCCGGCCCTCGCAAGAATTAAACGCAACCTCGACGAAGGTCGCGGAACGCGCTGACTAACTGTGTGTGGACGTTTCAGATCCGGCTGTTCAAGGTTCGAGACCGGGGAGAGTCCGTCCCTCGAGAAACGGCTCTCGCGGTCGCGCGAAAGGCGGCGAGTCGCGTGTTAGATTTCTCCTCCGGCTTTGTCTCTGTTCATCGACGCGTCTCTAATCACTCCCCATTTTACGGAACGGCGGGTAGACGCGCGCGCGCGGACAGTGGGAGGGGAAAAGCTTCACTTTCTTGCGCTCGGTATGTACAACTGTTCTCGGTCATACACGGAAACGGGG
>NW_014555972.1:524346-553212 GCF_001313825.1 Dinoponera quadriceps
CGCGGTTATATTAATACTCGCGCGGCGAGTCGTCGCGCCCATTCAATGAGAACACCAATTAAAATCCGCACGTGGTAATTGAGTCACGGGTGTACGCGACGTCGCGCGCGCGTCCGACTCTTTTCCTCTTCTCCCTCATTTTTCCTTTTTTAATTACACTTTAACCCTCCCCGGGGGGTTAGAGCGGAAGCACGTGTCGACCGAGGCGTGCCTCCTCCGACACATCTCACTCTGACGATGAAATTCCCCAATGAGATTCAAACGATCACGAACGGTCAGAGCTGCGACTTCGTTCACGAGGTTCGCGAGAGGGGGAGGAGCACAGAGCGCGAAAAATACGTGGTCGGCTTTAAAAAGAAATTAAAATAATTCACAGGCAGGGCCTGGGAGGAGGTGTCGTTCACCTGAGGTCGACGAAGATTTTTCGACAGCCGTGTTCGCGATAAACGGCACGGATGTTTAATCGATAAACAGGTGTTTACCGAGGAAATTATACGTCGTTATTTCGAGCGTGCGTTCGCGACGCGGTGCCGACGATCGAGTGTGCGTCAGAGAAACCCGCCGGACCGTTCGCGCTTTTGTCACCCCCGGTGGACGCATGCGTTGGCGGGGGCGCGTGTGGGTGTGCAATAAGCATACGCACGCACACGGGGAGTAGCGCAAGCGGCGAAAAATCACGCGTGCAAGTTAACGCGAAAGGTGGCGGCACGACGAAACGAGGCCACTTCTGGCTCGATGTGAAATTTGCCGAGCGTGCGATTGGCGGACACTTATCAATCAATAGATGACGAAATTCGCGTGAACTACGGACGGGAACTTTGACCGGTAAACGAGCGCTATTTGCTCGGCGTTTAAGAAGAGTCGTCGGGGCGATCGAAATCCGAATGCCGGCTGAAATTTCGCCGACGTGAACTCCCCCCTTTTTATTTTGTCTTTTTCGCTTGATTTCCGCCGACGTTCCTCGCGAACGCGCTCTCCTGAGGGAGAGACGGCGGTTCCTGAAGGAATCGCATTTGCGGCCGAGCGGTTTCGCACACGTGCTTGATTGAGCGGGCAGAAATAATAAATTTGGACGATGTATCGCGCCACTTTTTCTCCCGCTTTCTTTTCTTCTTCTTCCCGTACATATTCTTCGCGTAGCCCAGTTTGAGGGACACTGCCTCTCTTATCGCGTGCGCGCCGCGCAAGACATTATTGCTCGCCGATATTGTTAACGTAAAGCGACAACTTATCGGAACCGCCAAACTTGGCTTTCAGCAAAATATGCGCGGCGCGCCGCGGCACGTACGTACGGACGGCGATACTATTTATGCGCCCACGCAACTTCATTTCGTGCCGAGAAAATGTTCCACCGGCCTTACGCACACGCACGCGCGACTTCAATTTATGCCCCGTGGCGATAAGTATCCGGTGTTGGTGATAAACTGTGCGGAAAAAATGAATGGCCGCGAATGTCCGCCTCGGATTAACAGGTCGAAAAATCGATCTCGCGCGAAGTCCGCGCTCTTTCGGTCATTTATAATTCGCGACGAAATTCGGGGCAGAACTTACCTTGTGATTTCATGCATCGTGTTTTGCGGAAGTCGTTTGTATTTGTGAATAATTTTGAATGTTTTTTTTTAATAATAAATCCGACCTAATTTCTATCACGATCGATCGGAGTGATCCTTATAGCTCAGCTGTAAACAACTCGCCTCGATCGGCTCTCATTGCGCCAACGAAGATCGAAAAAAAGGGGAACGAGAAAAGAAACAGCACACGGACTGAGTAAACCCAAAAAGATATAACCCTGAACACCCACGTCTGTCTCGGACGTAACTGCATGCTGTGACGATAGTCGCAGAAATCTCTCTCTCTCTCTCTTTCTCTTCCTCGCGCACGTGTATGTCGATAACTTTTATTTTTGCCATCCTCATACTCGACACGCTCAAATAACTGGAACGGTTAATGGAATTTCCGTCGATCATATTTATATTCGGCTCCGAAGACCGAAATAAATCCCGCTCGTGAGGATATCAGGAACCTCCGATGCATAAACAAGCCGAGTCCTGGATCGTCGGGAAAAGTAACGCGGACCGAGAGCCGCGAGAATAACGTAGATCGGCGTTTTCGCGAATTCGTCGAACGACGGAGACGAGGAAATCGCGAAGAGAGGGGAAAGGTGTGTGTGTGTGTGAGCGTACATGTGTATATACGAAGCCAGTCTACGTGAGCGAAAGTCCCGCTGAGCCGAGAAAGAGAGACGACGGTCACATCCGGCCGCCTATCGGAGAAGAAAGAGAGGAATCTCAGACAGGAGCGTGCCAAAAAGAGACGGTAGTTTCTCTTCTCCTCTCTCTCTCTCCCTCTTCTTCTCTGTCTTCCTCGTCAGGTAGGCAGGTGGGACGTCGGGGAAGGAGGAGAGATCTCCGGCAGGAGAGGTCCTTCGTCTGTGACGGCGCAGGAGGAGCGGCGGCGGGACGTGTCGGGAGCTATCCTGCAGGACGATGCCGGCAGGAAGGAACATTCGCCGCAGGGATATGGGAGGACAACGGAGTGTGGCAGGACGAGGGGGAGAGGGCAGGGGTGAACGACGGGGGGAGAGAGAGAGGGAGAAAGAGAGTGAGCGAGTGAGAGCGGAGGAGACAGAAGGGGGAGGGGGGGTCAAGGGGAGCCGGCATAGCAACAGAAAGACCGCTTCGAAACGAACAGCCAGTCGAGCGCGCTTCTGCCGCCGGTTGCTGGCTGCTGCTGGTTGCTGCTGCTGCTGACTACGGAGCCGCTCGGCTGTGCACCGCGGACGGACGAAGCGAGAGAGGAACGATATAGACGCGACGGGAGCGAGAGAGAGAGGGTGAGATAGAGAGAATGATAGAAGGAGAGAGAGAGAGAGAGAGAGGAGAGTCGCGTATTGATCGTGTCGCACGGGGGTGGAGCAACCGCCGACCGACTGGCTGGCTGGTCTGCCGCCTTCCATGCGAGCCTGAGTCGCGGGGAAAGGGGTCGCGACGGGGAGAAGAGCGGTGGCGGCAAGGGGAGGAAAGGGAGTCCTTCGGAGGTAAGAGACTTCGTCCCGACGTACGACGCCTGGACCGCGCGAAGGATCACGGGGGATGTCGCACACGACGGCGTCAACGACGATGACGACGACGTCGACAAGGGCGCGCCCTCAGGGCCCTTAAGGCCGATTACTCCGGCGATTCGATTAATTATCACCGCGTTTGGATTTTCGCCCCTCGTTCAGTCTCCTCCCGCGAGAGGAAAAACGATCGTGTCGCGATTGAAGGCGTAGCAAGAGCGCGGCCCTTTCGGCTCTCGCGCGTAGGGCACACAGTCGGGGGTGCGAAGGGCGCGCGGGGTAGCGCAGGGATGAACGCCCTGACGGTTTCCTCTCTCGGAGGCGCTGCAGTCGATAGTCGCGTGGCGGGAAGCGAGCAGGGGGAAGGGCGCGCGAAGGGAGAAGGCGGGTGGCCCTTCGCGAGCAAGCGAGGGAAGAGAGAGCTTCCTCGTAGCTGTTCGCGCCCTGGGCGAAAAGGCATCCGCGCCATCTTGAAGGTAGATACGCGATATTTCGCGCGTGCGGTAAGAACATCTCTCGCCCTTAGCCCTTCGTCCGTTGCTTTCGGTTCCCGTTGGAGATCGGGCAACGACGCTTGGCCGAAGGGACCCACCGCCAAAGGCAGACGTTGCGGTCGGAAGGTACGCGAAAGGAGGGAGAGCACAGGGGGAGAATACCAAAGGGAGGCGAGCAGCCCTTCGACGAAGGGCTTCTACTTGCTGCTCGGTCGCGTCTGGAATCAGGAAGCGCCCGTGAAATTTCGCGTCGCTTCCAGCGTCAGACGACCTCCGTCGTCTTCGTCGCCCCCTTCCCTCACCGGCCTGTGGTGTCTTCCTCAGATTAATTTTTCCATTGCAAACCCCTCTGTTTAAACGAAGCCTCGACGATATTTCGCTATGCTTATTTTGTATTTATCTCTGGGACATGATCTCGGAAGAATTCACCGAGAAGGAGATATAAATCTCTGAACGTCGCAGAGATGCGATTAGGATTATATCGGGTAGCAATCGAGCCCGGCGCGGAAACGCGAGAAAGCTGGATATATCGCTGACGACGACGACGACTCGAGTTTACCGGGCGAGTTTCAGCCGCCCTTAGCTGCTTCGTCGCTTTGTCTTCTTCTCGAGTGCCCTCGAAAAAAATTTCGACCTGCCCGCCAAAGTGTCGCTTTGCGGCCACCTCGCGATTATCCAACCATCGCGGCCGCCGCCTTGCCCTCGTACCCTTCTTACCGTTTTATCTCTCGGCGAGATCGTTTTGAAAAAAAAATGCAACACTTCCGAAGAGTCAAATGCCGCCGTCCTTACGGCGAAAGACGCCACTCACCGGCTGTATAGCGACGCGAAATTTCAAAGAGGACGCTTAGATATGCGCCCTGTATACTTTGAGCCGCGCAACTGCTCGATTAAGTGTCGTTTTTCTCTTTCTTTATTGGCATCGCAATTTTTGCCAGACAACGCGCATTAGTGCTGTCCAGAGATCTTTATACTTTATTTATTTACTTTAATTTCTCAATTTAACGTTAAGCGCGACGTCGGAATAGAAATCGAAGAGATCGAGAAACACGACCGTTCGAAAAAAAAAATGTGAGGGTGAACTTCCGCGTTCAGGTCCAATGCTCATGTGTCCGTCAAGGAGCTTCTCCCGACCGAGCAGGATCACGAGGACCGATACGCGGGTAGTAGGGGCACCCAGATTGACTAGAGTGCTCGAGAAATCGGCGGCTTCTAATTTTCCCCTTATTTTCGAGCGCCCTCCGGTCGGCACTCGCCGACGAAAAGACGGTCCCTTCACAGGTTTGCCTGTCTCCTCTCCTCTCTTTGGGGTGAGCGCGGACGATCCGCTGGAGAACGTTCGAGGGATACGAGTGCGCGTTCAAGAGAACCACCTATCTGTATCAAAGGCTTCGACAACTTTGTAAAGAGCGAGGATCTCCGAATAGCGACCGCGGGAAACGATTATATTTCTCTTGTACATTGCGAAACGATGATTAGAGCCAAGAGTTCGAATCGATCTCGCGCCTCTCTCAAGGATCCTTCCGCTTTCGTTTCGTAGATTTTATCGGACGACCCTCATATAACGACTATTGATTAAAATCGGAAAAAGAAACTGATTAAATTGTACGGAGAAAAATCTGCTGAAACGGGACGGCAATTTTTGCATTTCGCGCCGCGCCCTAACGTCACTTCGGTTCATCCGCGTCGCAGAGCGCGTGCGAGGAACTCGCGCTAATCTGCGAAAAGTCGTTTAATATTTTCATCAGGCGGTCCCTCAACAAAGGTCCGACGCGAAAATTCGCCTTTATCCTCACGCTTCAATTGCGCGCGCGGAGACGCAATCCGTATTACGGAACACCGCGACCCGCGTGTCGTTTTCTTTATCTTTCCTTTCATTCTTTTTCTTTCCCTCCCTCCCTCCCCCTCTCTCCCTTTTTTTATCCCTTTCTTTTGTGACGAGTCACGATGCGGAACGAATGTCTCTCCGGCGTTTCGCATGCACAATGGCGCGGGAATCCGCGAACTATATCCCGGTTAAATATCGGATGTCTACCTAGAAATAATTGCACCGGCGATCGTAATAACGCGCACCCTTATCGTCCGAGACGCATACCGCGACGCGAGTATACACCTTTGGCATTAATAACCATGGTAAATTAATTAATTAATCTTGATCATCCATAAGAGACATGTGTGTGCGTGCGTGCGTATGTGTGTGCAGCGCTACGCGATCGCAAACGCGATTTGTTTATCGGATCGCTCGCATCTCGGCGTGTCATACGCGTCGAAAGTATTCGCGTCGCACGCTCGGCAACGAGTGCGGTTTGGGGAAAAATTCCCTTGCCGGCTCTTTTTCCCTTTCTTTTTAAAAAAGCATACGAGCGCGCCGTCCGCCTGAGCGAGCGAGCGAGAGAGAGAGAGAGAGAGAGAGAGAGAGAGAGAGAGAGAGAGAGAACGATAAATTACTCCTAATTACAAGCTCATAAATACGAGGAGCCGATAACTGCACGGTGGCCAATAACTACGGTTTACCCGACGATTTTGCGGCGGACACGTGTACCAATTGGCGCCTATGACCGCCCACACGTGGACGAGGTGGCTACCGACACACGGGTTAAAGATACCTTTGTGTACACATACGTGCACACGCGCACACGTACACACCGCGCGCGCGTCCAATGCGTATACACAGCGCGTGCCAGAGGGAATGCGCCCGATTTTAGAAGCGTGTCGTACGAGAGCTGTTCTCTAAGCCGAGAAGGTCACCACACCGCGCAGGGGAGAATCGATGCGGGATTACAAAGTTGTGACGGCTTCGTTAAGAAGAATGAGCGTGTACCGGAAATTAAGTGGACGCATCAAGCGGCGTTGCAATATTAGTTATTATTGCTGTCCAGTGTTACCACAGTAGTACCTCCTGACGTGTCAGCGCGTTATTATGACATTTTAATGGGAATTTTAATTCTCTCTCTCTCTCTCTCTCTCTCTCTCTCTCTCTCTCTCTCTCTCTCTTTCTCGCACGTTCACGTCGACCGGACTCGTGACGAGTGGAAAAATATTTTGATCGCGCTCGCGCGGGAAGGAAATCGTGCGTTTAAGAGTTAAATATCGGGGGCTTTTAGCAACAGTCGCAACTTTGTAAGAGTTCCGGAGATCGGATCTACGTTTGTACGACTTCGCCCGCTTAGAATCGTTTTAATCCCAGCCACGGAGTAGGATGGCGAGAGAAAGTGACAGACCGTTTAAACGCGATTAAACGAACGAACGCGAGTCGAAATTTTGGTCCTACACTGGGAGAAAAATATTTGGTATTTGTGGCTATAATTATCATAGTGAAAGAATTATAGTAAGGAAAACCAATTTCCTAAAAAGTATTACTATAAAAAGTATTAGTGATAGTAACCTTATTGTGCATGTCATTACTACTATTTTTGTGGTTAAAACGACAAAGAAGTTATGGTTGACATCGGAATTAGTTATAATTTCTCTCGGTATACATTGACCCCGCAAATTTCGTCGATCCTGAAGGACCGATGGAGAATCTCGAGATACAAGCTGAGGTATCGTCTGGTCCGAAGCGAAATTTCGACTGGCAGCCGCCATAATTCCCGCATACGCCCGTTCGCGAATCCGCTTACGAGCGTCCGTCGACGAACGCCTCGCAACAAAGACTCGAAAAGGCCAGCTGTTTTCAAGTCACCGCCGTGTCGACTGAAAATAGAGGGCCCTCGGGAGCCCGAGAGTTCAACGGTGCGGGCGGAAAAATTAAAACTTTACTCTCCCGACCGATTTCAAGTGCGCTTTGCTCCCCGATTTGTAAGTTGCGCTCGAGTTACGAAAGAAACCGAGCCCAACACCGCGCACGAGTCGTAAACTCGCGCGCGACCGACGATTACCTCACTCGACATTTCCTTTTTTCTCTTTCCTCTCTTTTTCTCGCCGGAGCGGCCGACGCGTGGGCGACGCGCGTCAACTCGGCCTTCTTTTTCGATATCCCACTCTGACGCGGCCCTGTCCCCTCCTTCGCTCCCTCTCTCCCGTCGAGGGTTAATGAGAGATCGACTCCGAATCGCCCAAGGGACCCATAGACGAGATGACTCGCAGCCGGGACACCCCGTATACACCGCTCGACGAGGGTGCGCGCGTCCACGAGCGCTCGTAAAGATCGCAAATCCGCGCGCGGCCACGCGTGTGTGCGAGGGAGAAATCCGGCGGCGCGCGATGGGGTAGATATACAGACAGTTTAAAGCCTCCCTCTCGGCCGCAACCTTGCTGAGGGCAACGTAATTTGAAAATTGGGAGAGGTCAGTGTCGGGAAATCGAGAGGGACGAGAGACAGAGAGAGAGAGAGGGAGACACGAACGGCGAAGAAGCCATTCGCGAACACAACGCGGGGGTGGACGCTGCGGGAGGGTGAAAAAGAAGGACGGAGGGCATCGGCCTCTGCTCGGAAATCGGCCGGTGCGTCGGTTTCCACCTACTGCTGTTGCTGCTATATGCAGGGAGACCCGCTTGGGAATTCGCTTTTCGGCATCCGATATCAGCCAAACACAATGAGACTGTGCGCGCACGCTTGAGAATTTTATTAACAACAGTCGCACTCAGAGAGCAGAATGCCTTTGAAAAGAATATCCGATGAGTCGCCCCGTTCTCCCGACTCGCGCGTTCCGCGTTACATCGCGAAGTTTTCACTATGAGCGGCGGCGCTCAGCCGGTCTCAGATGAGTATATACGCGGAGTTTGAAAGGCAGCCCATCGCGCATATGAAAAACTACTCGAATCCTTTCCACTCGTAAATTATTTCCGAATGTCCGGGGAAAGCAACGTTCGAGCGGGAGGAGTGAAAAAAAACAGGAACACACGCGCGGAAAATCGTAGAAATTGTTACACTGCGAGATCATCCTGTTGCGGGACGCGCGTCGCGTAAAGCTAATCTTAATCCTCCGCACTGGTACGCCTGCTTCCAGATGCCGGAGATAAAAGAATGTTAACACGTTGACTGCCACGGAACTTTTCACGATTCTGGTCTAAGAAGCCAATTTGATTTAACACGTTCATTGCCAAGCTGAAAATTGGAATTCGCGTATTTTTTTAATTTTTTTATTTAGTTTTTATTGTGCTCAAAATAAGTTAATGTATTATTTATATGCTTTTATTATTATGTACATAGGATTTATGTACTCTAAATATCTATTACGCGATAACGCGTGATCGGCCGTTTGGTGAGAACTCGCATCACGCGATATCGCGTGATTGGCAATGAACGTGTTAATCAAGTAATGAAGCGACGAGATATCTCGTAGTTGGCAGTCAACGTGTTAATTAAGTGAGTTTCAATTAATTATTTATTTATTAAGTTAAATTTCATTATTTATCCCGAGAAAATCATATAAAGAGGTATGTTCAAAAAATTGTGACAAAATATACATAGTAAAAAAATTTGCGAAAATTTTGTAAATTTAATATGATCCAAACATTTTATATGATCCAAACGACCCATACAATTTTTTATATTAACTTACATAATATATTAATATTAACATCACAAAGTGAATATGTTGAAAAATAATACAAATATGTTAAAAATTAACACAAAATTAATATACATATGTTAATCGATATTGAAATATAAATGTGTTATTTTAATATTTCCACATGTTGAATATCAACTCAACAGAAAACATATTAAGATAACAAACATATCATGTTAAATTAATAGATATGTTAAAAATTCAACAATAAAATTTTAATAATTTTAATACAAAATGTTTTTTATTGCGTAGTTTAAAAACCGTCTTTTTATTTTTTCCGTAAAAAGAAATCGAAAATAATTCGTAGAAAAATGAAGAGATTCTTTTTTCACGTTTTTCGCAGAATAAAGCCGAAAAGAACCGAGGGAAAAAAACGTTTTCTCCGAGTCTTTAAAACCATATGACGAAATCTATGCAAGATCTAAAGTTAATGCATCTTTTTTATATCTACACCACGAGCAGATTTTGAAATTTATGATGAGCTCGACACACTGGGTTCGAATTATTACAAGTGTAAAGGGTTAAATCTCGAGCAAAGCGGCGTGAATCACGCGCACTGTGTCGCCCCGTACGTAACCCGCCTTACCCGCGCGCTGTCGTTGCCTTCACGCGAACGAGGGTTCAGCGAAATAAGTAGAAAAATGAGAGGAGGGTTCTCACGAACCGCCAGGTGGAAAAGGTCGGACCTCCGGCGACCGACGAGACGCCAGTCCGAGGGAAAGCCTCATGTCGCGTTCCCTCCTCCTTCTCGTGAAAAGAAAACCGGGCGCGCGCGCGATTTCACGTGTGCGAGCGAAATCGATTCGGCACGATTCCCGCAGCGATCTGAAATACTTGGAACGCACCCCGTGGTGTCATCAGCTTCCTGCCGAGGAGCATCTCACGCTGCCGCCGAATGCATTTCCGCAAAGTCGTGTCGCGCGCTTGATTTATGCGGCAAGACATCTCGCCGGATTCGATATTTTCTATTAACGTCATTCGTATCGAGTGCGCGTTTAATTTCTATCGCTCTCCGTCGCAGATACACACAAGAGGGTACGGTAATTGAATATCTCCCTTTCTTTCTCTTTCTCATTTTCGCGCGCGCGTAAATTGCCCGGCATAGCGCGATAATACGCGCCCCGCCGTCGTGTGGCGCGGCGACGAAACGGCACCATAAATCTCCAATAAGATTCAGCATAACTTTTCTCCCAGGAAGGGAGGGCTCTTTCGTGACCTCTCAGAGTGTTATCTTGACAAGGACGACGCACCAGCTCACTTCGACCGGATACGTTTCTCCCGCGGATCTCGCGGCGGTACACGCGACGTTGCTCAATTCAAGCGCGATTTTGCATCACCCTCGGGGGGATATGATGACGTCGCGCACACCCTCGCAATCATGCGCCCTCACGATACGTAGCCGTCGTTATTGTTCCTTCCACAGTCCGCGGAAAAAGAGACGCGGAGGACCCCGACCCGTGCGTAGGGAGGGAAAGTGGCGGAAGTGAGAGAGGGGAAGCGAGGGGGGGGGGGTGGTTATCGGTTATCCGATAACCATCTCTCGCAACTTTGACGTTAGCGAGACCTTCTCGCGCTTCATTACGCGATAAATAACGTCTCCCTCCTTCCGCTGTGCGTAGAAGTTCGGGACGCGCGCTCAAATGGCAACGGCTAATTGAGAGCCCGTGCCGCCGTATTTCCGTAGATCCGTATTCCCTGTACCCGCGGAGAAGAGTACGACGAAAAGTGCGACGAACGAAGAGTGACGACGACGAGGGGGGAGGAAAGCGAGGGAGCAGGCAAGGGGCACAAAGCCGCGTGGAAGGTAACCGCGGCTCCTGGCGCAACAATAAGCGTGCAACAGACGCGGACGAGACGCGCCGATATTATCTGCCTGTAGTTTCAGGCGCGAGGAGAGCATCGTAAATATATATATTATATGTGTGTATGTGTGTAAATATATAGTACGCGTGGTGGTAATAACCAACGCCGGGATTAATGGAAACCCGAGAAGCGACGGGGACCAAAGTTCGAAATTCAATCGGTTTTGATATATTTGCGCGTCGTCGCGTGTGACGTGCGGACGAGCTCCGCGAAAGAGCATCGGTAAGAGAGTTACGAAATTGCCGTAAGCTCGCAACTTGAAATAATAAGAGTGCGAGATTTATTTGAAAACAAACGGCACGGTGACGAACCTCTTCTGTATTTTCTCGATCGTTTCACGCGAACAATTCGTACGTTTTTAGACAAACAATAAGAAGAAAGAATTACAAGCATGGGGACGATTTGGTTGCCAAAAATAGCGAGTCAGCTTTAAAAAAAAAATGTGAGTAAAAAATGAGAAAGTGTCTGTGAAATAATAACGAAATAATAAAATAATTTGTGGGTTGAAAATTAAATTGTTTATTTATTACATCATTTCTCTAAGAGATTAAAAACTCTGACTATAGAGAGAAAATCAATAAAGAATTGAATTTTGAGGTACAAAAAAGTTACATAATACATAGAACCTAAAATTTACTTTAAACTTAGACATATATTCAAACAGAATAAAACCTTTCACAAAAACAGAAATTAAATTCTTTATGTTTTTTAAACACGTTTAATGAAATAAAATAGAAAATAATACTTGAGCCCAGTTAAGCTACATTGCAATATATTTGCAGGATGTTGGGATATCCTAGATCTTTTCGTTAAAAAAATTTTACAGATGAAAACATTTAAATTTTGGGGTTTTCCGTTGAAAATAAACTGGTTAATCAATTTATTAAACATTCAATAATATCCAATAAAAAAAAAACACATGTGCTAATGACGGTTATTATCTGTTTTCTTGGATTTGTTTTGTAATAACTCGTTTTGGTTTGTCGAACAAACAAGAATTTGGATGGACAAACGTGGATAAATCGTGGCCAATCCATTCCACTACGTAATTTGAAGAAGACACAATCAGTTGTACGCATGCCGGACATTGTCTATTTTTCTAACAAATCTGACAAAAACAACTTAAAAATAAAATCACAGTTCTTCACTTTATAAACATTATGTTGTCAAAGTCGGTGTTACTTTCTATTTTCTTCGAATCTTCTGTCTTGCCTTTAAAGAAACTAATTATTGAACATGATTTCCTTGTGACCAAGTTGTTTTTCTTTTTTTTGGAAGGGCTCAAATCGAGTAAGAAAAAAGTGAGAATTTTAGAAGTGAATAAAAAGTGAAATATTTCTAAATAAATAGGGCAAAGTGAGAAAAGAATGAGTCGCTCCTATACCTGGAATTATGATCTTTCTTCTTTTCTCTTACATGTTGTGTCCGAACGAAATTTTCCGGTTTTACATTTACACGAATACATTCGAATCTGCCGGTTTGTACGAGGCCATAATTTTCTTCTCGGGGAAAGAAGCCGTTTCAGATGACGAGGGCTAAATTATACGGAGCTCTCGTTTTTGCAACTTAAAAACGTTGGAGAAAGGCGATCGTGAGAGCGGTCGGGGGCGGGAAAACGGGACGGAAAGGGTGAGGGAGGGTGCACTTAAGCGCGGCAAGCATCGGGTGCGTTCTCACCCCGGTTACGCCATTGGAACCGCGATCATTTTCTCTCGGGCTCTCTTCGCCGATCCCTATGTAGGACGACATTGGTATTTTTTCGCTGATCGATTAGAATCGCGAGATTGCTTCATATATCAAGGGTTACATCTCGCCGGATCGACAATTTCATTTTGTTCGATTCGCGATCAATCTATTGTCTTCTCCTATCTCTCGGCTGTGCGCTATCCACTTTTTCCAATTTTCCCTGCGCAAACACACACGAACGCGAAAATGAGATCGCTTTATCGTGGTAAGTATCCAGAAGATCGAAAAAGAAAGAAAGAAAGAAAGAAAGAGAGAGAGAGAGAGCTGCACGCCAAAACGCGCGACGGGGATCTACGTAAATAAAGAGAGATCAAAGTGCGGAACTGATTAATTGACAACTCGAAACGCGAGAAATGTTGCTGCGTGCGCGCGATCTCGCTTTTCTTCTCGTTATTCCTTCTCTCCGTCTCAACTGGGGTCAACGTCTGTCGATATCGGTCCAGGATAAAAACGGGCGGCGGTGGGCGCGCGAGGGAGGAGAGAGAAGGTGCCAAGTCAAAAATATATATGTCATTTGGTAGCCGGCTGGCCGGTCGAAGTCTTCGAATTGCCCGAGAGTCGCTGATCAGGCATCGGTCCAAAAACCGGCCGCGTCGCGACGACGCCGCCGACGTCGTCGCTGTAAAGCGCGCGCCGTTGTTCTCGCGCGGGTCGCCGCCAATCTCATCGACTGGATGCGATCGCTCGCGTCGTGGCGGGAAATTTGGGGGGGGGGGCGCATACAGATGCGTTCCGGCGAAAATTTCGCGCCGCCGCCGGCGGGGCCGATATTTATCGCTCTTTCCGCGCGTCGCTGTTGGTAAAATTCGCGCGCAGCCGCTTGAGTGACAAATGTTTAAATGTAAGATACAGCGGATACAGCGTATAATCCGAGCCGCGCCGATTCCAATCTCCGCTCGGAAGATGAAAATCTTGGAAAAGACGGAGGAGATGGAGGTAGAGGAGGAAGAGGGAGGCGGTGATGCACGTTCATCCGTCCGTACGTATCGAATGTTAGGCGATTGTCTTTTGCCAGGCGAGAGAAACAGAACGTGACCAACACTATTCTGGTCGCTGTCACAAGACAACTCGAGCCTAAGTATAGGAGGTCGGCTGCCTGCCTGCCTGCCTCTCCGTTTAAAAATACGTCACACCTCTCGCACTCTCCCCGAACCCGAGAGCGCCGACAGTAGTCTCTCTCTCCTCTCTCGGGCGCGCTCTCTCCCGCCGCTACTCTCGCGCTTCCTCCTCGCTCGTTTTCCTTCTCCCAGACCGACTTTTTTCACGCGTTTTCCCACTCGCACGCATCCGCCGAGAAGGAGAGAAAGAGATATACGTCGATCAGCGATGTTCAATGATTCACGACGAAAGAGTATTTTGGAGCGACGATCAATAGCAGTAGTTTCGCGAGCGAGAGAGGAAGAGAGAGAGGGGGGCTGATCGTCGTTGAGTAGAACTTGCGAGGTTTTCAGACTTCGTTTTCACGCCACGAAGTAGCAGCCACGTCGCGCTATTTCGCGGAACGACGGTCCTCTCGATCGTGGATATTAAAGAGCGATCCGAGACGCGACAGGAGATGAATATCGCGAATGATACTCGGAAAAATAGAGCAGGTCTCCTGTCGGTGTAAATAAGCGATGAGGTCGGTCCATTAAAGTGCGAGATGGTCACGCTGGGAAGAAGAAAACTGTCAGATCGACAAAATCGGGTTTTCCCTCGTTCGAAAGAAATATTGTGTCCGCTGAATGAATCACGTGCTGGCGCATTAATCCGCGTCACATCAATATAATCGCCGATTCAACCGTGATCATTGAATCAATTGATAATTTATCGCGGAAACTATACAGGGTGAGGCAATAATTGCCACCTTGAATATCATCGAAATATGAGAGTAGGAGAAAAATGTATCTAATACAAATTACATCGATATTAAAATTTATCTAATACAAATTACATCGATATCAATCGTTACTTCGGACTAAAGATAGAAATTACATTCGAAGTTTCGAATTTTTTAACCTTCGACACATTATATTCGAATAATGAAATTTGGAAGTATAAAAATTCGAACATTTGGATATTAAAATGTTTCAATATTCGAAATTTCAGAAATTGGAAAGTACGTGTATTCGTTTCGTAGGCATAGTAAATAGTATTTACTGTTCTAAAGAATGTAATTTTTTCTTCAATATGTTATGTTATTACATATGAAAAATTTATTGTAAAATGGAGCTAATAAGATTTGTTGTTTATTATTTGCGCTTTCTTCATTCACCTTGTTTTAACCGTTTTAGTGCTAGAGGTTTTTAAAAATCCGTGACGGATTGTGCCATGCAGCGCGATAGCGCTTCGTTCATTTATCTGCGAGTAATGCCAATCGACGCGATCGCGCTGCTCTTGTTTTTCGTCGAAATATGCCGCTCGGCGCACTCGCGCTTCATTTCATCAGTCATATCAGAAACGTAAATTAAATAAAAACAGCTTATTTATGCAGGTGGTTTACGATTATTTGAAAAAAAATAGTAATTACGAGAGGAAACTCTGATATGACTCACGACGAGCTACATTCGGAACCGAGCACGTTGCGAATTGACGATCGTGACCAAACATCGCGGCATATTTCACCACAGTACGCGAACAGCAGCGCGATCGCGCTGCGTGGCGCTAAAACGGTTAAACTAGACAAATACAAATCTCAGAATTAGGCTGAAGATATATCTTTAATTAAACCGATATTCTTTAGTTGCACAGCATTTTGTGGTGCTCTTCAAAATTAGTTCTATTAACAGCTTCGACGTTTCGAATCTTCGAATAACCCGACATTGAATATATAAATATGTCGAATATTACTACCCCCTACTTCAGACTTTTCTGTAAATCCCCTATAAACGTTCCACCCTCATCCAGTTGCGAATAATATATTTTTATTTTCCAAAGATATTTAAAGTGACAGTAGTTATTTTCTCGCCCTATATATTTACCTAATTTACTCAATTAACTGGACGTTTGTTCAAGCGAATTGTGCTCGTACAAGCAAACTCTCGTTGATTCTACTACCGTTTCTCCTTTTCTCAACGTAGATCGTCGATTTGTGAAAATTGACGATCTCACGGAATCGACACGTTTCCCCGGCAAAAAGAGATGATACAACGCGTCGTCGAAAAGTCAAATTTCCAAGGCTACCCCTTTCTCCCCTCCGGCTATCTGTTTAACAATCGCTCATCATGGCGATATCGCGACGAACCCTCCACCGTCGAGAATCGGCCGTTCCACCTGCGATCATTCGGCCATTATTTTCGGACACGCCTGGGCGCATCGAATTTATGCACGCACACATGTGCACGCACGCGGGGCGCATACGTACATATAACCCCGTAGCCGGAACTCTCCTCTGCGAACTTAACGGCTACTTGTTACAGCTACAGCGAGACGCGCGGAGGCGAAGCCCGACTTATTATCGCGATAATTAACAATTTCCCGAATCATCAGACCGCGAATGCAGTTGCCTTTTGCATGGAGATCGAGCGCGCCGCGTTACACGGAGCGGCCTCGTATCAACCGCGCGGGCTTCCTTTGACCCGCGGATTTTTCCGTCCGTTTTGAGTCTCGATGTTCTCTTATTGAAAATTTAATGGAACGTCATCTATCTGCTTCGCGCGGCCTTTGCGCGATTCTCCGCGTCAGGCATCCACGGTAACCGAGGCTGAAATTACGTTTTCGTTCCGGCCCAAATGAAAATCTCACCAAGTCCGCGCGCCGAGATTGCCCGGGGAATTAATTTCTCGTTAATTTATTAGCAACTGCGCGTAACTTGATCCTCGAATCCGAAGAAAAATCGACTGGAGATCGGTCAAGAGGAATTCGTAGGTCGAAGGAAACGCGGTTGATCCAGGACACTCGGTATATCGAGAGTCTCTCTCACTCTCTCTCTCTCTCTCTCTAGTCGAACTCCGCCGCTGCTCTCCTCTCGTTCTCGCCGCGCCGCCGAGACCGGGAGGGCGAGCGGGCGGGGAAATGCGATTAATTGTGAAAGATAATAGACGATCGATCACAGTGCCAGTTGGTAATCTTACGTGAAACGCCGCCGGATCAAAGGGTTATTTGTTTCCCGTCGATTACGGGCGCGCCGGCGAAGTCGCGGATCTTCACGATCGCTACGGCGCAACGTCTCACGATTGCTGCCCCGATTGCGTCGCGTAACGAGCGCTGGTTATTCGCGGAAACTACCCCTCGTCGTTCCAATTTCCTTCGCGAGGAGCGTGTTCATGTAACAATGCTATTTCAACGCTCTTAATCGTTACTAATCGATTTGATTCGAAGCAATTTCATAACTGATATCATTAATACATTAATTGATATTATCATTGTTTCCCGAGGGCGACTTACATCGCTCTCTCGACTTCAAGATTTTCCTAAGCCGAGCTCTTTCGACCGCGGCCCCTCAATCAATTGAGACCGCGACAAATTTTCTATTCGGTTCGATACACAGTAATTTCCTAATATGATTAATATAAGAATTAATATCATCATTGTTTTTCACGATAACGAGTCGCATCGCTGTCTCGACGTCAAGATTTTCCTACACGGGGAAATATTGTAGTAAAAATTACCACAAAATTTTGTAGTACTGAACCATATCGGAATTGTGGTTAATATTATGATGTGTGTTATAATCTTTATATAGTGATTTTTTAATTCTTTTATTCTTCTTCATTAATGGGAATAGATTCGTTAACATATTTAGATTGAGTAACATAGAAAACAGAGAAAGAAAAATAACTGATGAAAGAAAAATTAATTATTAATCAATTACAAAATTGAGCGCGCAAGAGAATGTTTAAACATAGATAAGGTCGCATTAAAAAAATCCATAGAATTGGAATATATATTCGCAAAAATAATGAATCTAGAAATGCAAGAATTACAGCCGTATAAGGTACGATGATATATTATTAGAGCGACCCGTATCACTCTCGACGTCAAGATTTTCCTAGATCGGGTTCTTTCCCCCTCGATCCCTCCACCCGGTCAACGCAGACCGCGAAATAACGCTTCCTGCCTCCGCCCCCCCCCTTCTCACGCCTCATCCCTTAAACCGATAATCTCCCCGAAAATAGCCGGCGCCGCACGTGCATCAATCGACGAAAGAGTAGGAAATGACTCAGTGCGTTTACTCACATTGTTGCTTGTGTCTGGACTCCATGAGCATCATCTGCTCGTGTTTGTGCCATGCAGCGTCGGTAGTGTCGGTGCCGGCGATGCCCCTCGCCCCCGCGGAGGGTGGCTGGACACCCCCGCGTCCCCCGCCGCCCCCGCCACCGTACTCCATAACGGCGACACCCTACCCCGCCCTTTCGTTGCTGCCCTCGGCAGTCCTCAGACGCTCACAACATGGAGCCAGCCAGCCCTCTCGATGCCGCACGATCGTTCTCTCTCTCTCTTTCTCTCCTCTTTTCACCCCCTTTCCTCTTGTCCACCCTCCTTCTCCTCTCTGTACCTTCGCGGCACCCTTTCGTATCCTTCTGGTCGCTTGGCAAGCCGGACTCTTTCTCGGCGATTCCTACAGGATATCGGCCCGGTCAGTCTCCGCGAGAGGATCTCCTCTGTAAAGGGGAGAAACGCCAGCGATCCAGGCTGGAGAGCATCGAAACAACGTCCAAACAACCGTGACGGTGTATCCTTTCGTTCCACCGCCGCCTCTGCCGCGCGTTGTCCTCGTAGCCGTCGCCGTCGTCGTCGTCTTCGACGTCGTCCTCCTCCTCTTCCTCTTCTCCTTCTTCCTCCTCTTCTTTCCTTCCACTCGACGACGGCTCTCTTCTCCAGGAGGAGCACCTTAAATCTTCTCTCGTCTATCGAGGATGCTCGAACGTGTCGTTCCTCGCTCCTCTCTCCGGCCAGGCCGCCTCCTCTCTTCTCGCTCTCATACGAAAAATAGCTCTTATTTACACGCACGCTCACGAGTCGCTTTTATATACATATATATATATACATATATATTTATATAATTATATATATATATATATACATATATATATATACATATATATGTTCTGATTTCTTTCTCCTTTCTCTCTCTCTCTCTCTCTCTCTCTCTCACTTCCTATGCTTCCTGTATCACTCTCTCCTTTTTTTCTACATATATATATATTTATGTGTGTGTGTATATATATATATATATATATGTATGTATTTTTTATCTCGCTCGTGCACGCTCTTTCACGCTTCGACTAAAATTTTACTAGCTTTTGGCGTTGTTGCGGTCCTCTCTCTCTCTCTCTCTCTCTCTCTCTCTCTCTCTCTGTTCCTTATTATTCTTTATCTTATTTTCCCTGCCTCTTTCTCTAAATATATATGCATATAGTCGGAGGATTCAGCCTTCGTTTTCTGTTTGTCACAGCTGGTGCGTATTTCGGAAGGGGGTGGGTGAGGAAGGAGGACGCGAAAAGGCCCGGTGGTCACTTCGCGTCGCTGTCAGCCTTCATGCTTTGTCGGCGGCGAGGCGAGATGCGATGATACCTGAAATCAGAATGTACGAAACGTTAATGACACTGGCGAGTCACTCCCACGCGGTCGGAAACATCGTGCGCGCCAACATTCCGATCGCATGTGGAAACCGCCGCGGCATCGACGACGGCAAGATTCTCTCTCTAGCGCGTCTATGAATCATTGATAGAGCACGCGGTGCATGCCTGTACGTACTAGACCTATACGTGAAACTGCACACACGCATGAACGTCAAATTTAGAAATCGCGCTGGAGAGACCCCGCGAATCACACTTTTACCGAAAAATCCCATGCAAATACAGCTCGCTCTCTCTCTCTCTCTCTCTCTCTCTCTCTATTTCTCACCTTTCCCAATATTACTATCTAGTCACCGGAACAATAAATAACAATAAAAAACAATGAAATGATGACTGCTTCTTGGCAGAAGAGGTGACAAAAAGTAACCTCCCAGGCATCAATATAGTGACTATAAGTAATTTTGTCAGATTCTGAGAATAAATAAGGCTATTTAAGCGAAAAGGTAACACTCATATTTTCCTAGATTTATTTTTGGATAACTTAACATATAGCGAGTTCTTTTCATATTACGGTTTGAAAGCTCATAACAAAGAGAAAACCAAGCACGAACGATACAATATAAATACGTTTTCGGAGCGGTTTTATTTAAAGAGACGGCAAAAAAATATATAGAACGCCTATATTTTACAAATTTAACGGTAGCTAGAGAAAAGTGATTACAGCTATCCATTTCGAACGATAGTAAATATTTGAGTAACTTGTCAAGAAAAAGCGACAAAAGGTGACTTGAGTGACTATACACCCAGCGCTGCCCATCCCTCTCGTCAAGAGTCGCTCTCAGAATGCGATCGTAAAATCTGAATATCTCGTCGCGGGACACCCTGTACACGGCGTACGCCACAGGGCGTACACACGAGGGGCTGCGCGCGCCCACCAGTCATAAATTAACAATCCAAAAAGCGGCAAAACAGCCTATTGTCACGCGACGCTGAAGTACGTTATTCCACGGTGGAAGGCATTCCCGTCGAAAATCCCAGCCGAAACCGTCGCGAAAACAGTAACGGCAACTAATTTGCCCGCCAATGAACAAGGAGAAAGAGAGTTCGTCGGCACCGGGGAGTGAAACTAGCCGCCGTTAGCTGCACCGACGACGACGCTGCAACATCCGCCGGCCAGATGCCGATTCTCAGATGCTCGATTACAACCGATGTGTCTCGATCGTACGTACTCTCGATACCTCAATAATTCAACGATTCTCGCAACGAGTCGCGCTCGTTCCCTTCCGCCTCACCACCCATCCCCTCTGCTACGCGGCTTATTATTATCCCGATTGCATTCTTTCTCCGGGAGTGATCGAATGGGCCGGCCGTACATGCATTCGTCCCATTAAAGGATCCCAGAATAAAATCCGTCACGTAGTAAAATCTGGGATATGCCTTTAAATAGCAGATCGGGTCAGCTTTTTGTGCGCATCGATCCGCGCAGTGGCGGATTTCACGATATACGGTCGCTTAGGGCACCGCGAGATTTACGATTGTCTTCTCGTTTTCAAGTTATATTCTCCTCGTGAATCTCGTCGTTTGCGTCGTGCGCAAACCGGCACGATGAGCAATGATCTCCGAGCGAAATTCTCTCTCCTATATCTCTCCACTCGAATAGTTCGCTTTGTTTGCTTTTACTTGGTATTTAATATCGTAGTAACTCGGCAAGCACATTAGAAACGCACGAAATTACGTTTGAGCTTATAAAACGCGCCGAAAACGATCTTCAAACAATCGGAAGAATGCAAGAGTTTAAAGGGTTGTTTGAGATTCAGTGTCATATTTTTAGTGACGTATTAACAGGGCCATTCATAAGTTTATTATTTATCGAGCAAAATGAGGTTTTTCTACACTTATTTAATTACCTAAACAATAAATATTATTTCTTATCTTTCTTATTAATACTAAATGTATGCATCAGTTGATCTAATAGAGATGTACAGGTAATAGAAAGAAGTATATAAGTGTTTAAAGAAGTTGTGAGGCTCAATGCCGTATTTCCAGTGGCGCATCAAAGGAGCTATTCATAAATTTAGTATTTCATGTAAAATTAGGTTTCTATACTTTTATTTTACTACTTAAATAATAAATGTTAATTTTACACAAAATTGAGGTAAACATATATACACAATATTACAAAAACGAAAATATTTATTTTCCTTATTAATGTTATACATCGGTTGTGATCTAATAGAGATGCACAGATAATAGAAGGAAGTATATAAGTGTTTAAATATGTGTTAAATATGTATATATGTATTTCAAATATTATTATAAATTATGACTGGCGTTAAACTGTAAGTCCCATATACTTATGTATAAAATCTGCGTACGCACCACAAGTATGCGTGTGGGGATTGGAAGACATTGAAAGATGTTATAAAACCGATATATACATACATTATAAATTATGAACTTGACACCGCTGTATTTTCAAAATAAAATAGTCAATAATTCCGAAGTTTGTTTATGAATATTTATATATTACTCCTTAATATCATATTAGTTTTTTGTCGAAATATTTCTAACCTAGAAGATATGAAAAAATAATAATAACCCGTTAATCTCAAAGAAAATATATACAAGTGTCAACTTTAGTTGCAAATATCTTAGAGCTCTCGAATAGTTAATTTCTTTCTAATTGCAGGAGAAGATGAAATAATACTCCAATATATACGTCGTATAAATTTCATCGAATTCTTATCAAATTTATTTCGCTTTACAATCTCCTTAAGGTCTCTTTAATTCTAAATCCACCACTGGCACCGTACATCCACGCGATGATCGTGAGTCTCGACATTGCTGGCCGGCCGGCCAGTCGATCGATCGATCTATCTTCGGCGATATGCCGCAGAGATGACGACAAAAAGCCGCGAAGAAAAGGTCGCGACACCTAACTCGCGCTGGCATGAATGGTGACCACGAGATCGACCCTCACAACGCGGCAAGGCTCTCTAATGCGGGTGATCGCGATAGCGCGCCCTTATCTGGAATATTTAAGTGTCCCGTTAGCGTAGTCGGCGCGGGTGTGCAAGTACGAATGTGTATGTGTGAGGGGGAAAGAGGGTATTGACGTGGGACATGTCAAGGGACGATCGGGAATTTGGAGGCCGTCAACCTGTGACCGGCAAGCGAAAAACAGATCGGGCCGAGATAAAGCGTGATGCTATTGCCGGGAAATGCGGCACGATTGCTCGTAGCGGCTTTGTGTTAATTGAAGGTTACGTCGAGTGAATTTCGTTTCATTAGCGTTATTGATTGTGATAACAATCATGCGTTATATATCGCGCGAGATTAGAGCTCGCATAAAAATCGTAATCTGTGCGCGAGTATCCCGCATCGCGCGTCGCGTCGCATGCTTATCGTCGGGCGTGCAGCGCGCTATCGATATAATATCACAGCATGGCGATTATAAATAACACTCGATTCACGCTGATATATCCCGCGAATTTTGCAAAATCACTTCCATATTTCCTCGTGTCGCCGAAATTTCGAATTGTACACGTACAATAGAACTTCCTTGAACGCCCGTGTCGAAATTTTCATGCTACTTTGACGCTCTTAAGGATGATTTGCGCCTACTCAGATGGTCTATTGACTAATAAAAACCTGCTTTAATGATATTGACACTTCTTAACTTCTCTCTTATCATAATCATAAATCTTATTCATTGAATTTTAATGTTACCTTCAACCCAAATTGAAATTTTGATGAAATTTTGCTCTTAAGAATAGTTTGCGGCAATCTAGACGGCTTAATAGACTAATAAAAACCTACTTTGATACTGACATTTTTCAACTTCTCTTTTGAACATTTTTAATTCTATAGATTAAATTTTAATTTTATCTTGAACGACCTATTTTGATGCTAAAACAGCGAAAACAGAAATTCAAGATATCATCAGGGTCAAAGTAGGTGTTTTAAACCTATCTTGCTATCTTAACTTCTACTGTGTCGTAGAATCAAAAGTTTAAAATAGAGCCAAAATTTTGACTTGGGCGGACCTTAAATTGATGAAGAAGATAATCCCTCGTGGAACGACAGTTGCCGAGATCTTTTAGCGAATCTTCGGTTTTCCTCGTTCGCTTTGTATCTCCGTGCGACGTGTGACTGATAATTTTACGAAATCTCGTCGTGGCAGCAATCGACGACTCGACATAGTCGTGGTCCGAAATTAATATTCAAAGTGACAAAGTGGAACGCGAGTGGGAGCGCATGGGTTTGCCGGTTCGCTTGCAAGTAAACCGAATTGAATCTTTAATATTGGCGGGAGTCACGTGCGGAAAATCATGTCGATCGTTGAGAGAGAAAGGAAAGCCGTACCGCCTTTTTCCCGCGCGCTTACACACACACACATACACACTTCGTCGTGAGCATCTTTCGCAAAGTAACTTCGCGACGTTTAACGACCTCCACAAACGAGAACGCGTCGTGATGACACACGAGGCTCCCCTCCAGGATGTTCAAGTTACATAGCAGACACGCTTTCGAACGGATGCTGTGAACAAAAAGTTCAGCAAACACGACCGAATACACTGAAAAAGGATTTGATAATAAGTATTAAAATTTGAATATTTCCCGTCCAAATATTTGATTACTGCAACCAAATAACTTAGTTCCTCCGTATACTGTATATACAGTGGGGGAGGCCAGGGCTAGTTGGCTGATCGATTACTTCTGCTATTCTCTAATAGATTACAGAATCGAGCAATCGGCAGAAATTTTAAACATATCGAAGATAGTTACGGAATTCCTACTTGCTCTATTCTGTAACCTGTTAGAAAACAACGGAAATAATCAATTAGCCAACTTTCCCCTTTAGCCAACTAGCTCCGGTCTCCCCTACTGCAGTTCCATATGTTGTGTACTTAATACACGGAAAAAAAAGCTTGGTTGTTCCCTTTTTGGGTAATGCAATCAGATTTTCTCCGTGTACGGAAATTATCCGGTTGTCGTAATCAAATATTTGATGGGCAAATATTCACCAAATTTTAGTACTTATCGCCAAATTCTTTTTTCAATATATTTTCACCGACGAGAGCACACTCGGCGATACGTATCGTGGCGCGATTATCCTTCGTCCTGCGATCGCGGGTCGCGCCAATTTTGAATTTCGATCAATCGTCATAGTAACCGTAATATCCCGGGCTCGCATTTATAGTTACCGGCGATAGTAATATCGGTCTTGGAGGGGAGGGAAGAGGGGCAAGAGAGAGAAAAAGTTTAATCGTAAGTTTCAATGTGCTGTTTGTATATACAATAACTATTGTCGATCCTGAAGGGAGCGCGGGAGTTCCTGTGCAACGGAAAAAAACGCAATAAAGCAAACGCGATACGCTCGCTCTTTTCGCCCTGATTTTTATTGAAAACGAAATCGAGGTTGCATCGAAGGATCGTCGACGAGTGTTTTCCACCGACATCGAATTCACGATCGACGATTATATATTTGCGTGTATAGATATACAGAATATACATACGCTAATTATTCACTACTATGTTCTCGCAAATCCGCGGCGGCTGTCGTACGTAAAACGGCGCGACGTAAAACTCGGAGCTTCCAGGACAAGGTATTTTTTTTTCTTAATTAGCTTGTCAGTTACCGATCGACGAGTCGTCGCTCCTCGAGAAAGAAAGTCAACGGACTTTAAACGCGTGACGAATTTTCTTCGGCGGCAGCGACGGCGGCGGTGGAAAACTATATGTTCCTCGTACGTACGTACGTACGGCGGGCTTTTGTTCACGGCACGCGGCCGATCGATCGCGCCGAGGGATCGCGCAACATTGTGTGCTCCATAGAAACAGAACGAAACGTTCAGGTTTGGGCCAGGTGGTCTTCGCCCTTCCCCACTTGACGCGGCGGAACGGCGGTTGGTAGAAACGCGAAGCCCCGGCACGCATCAACAGCTGTTTCGCCCTTATCGACGATCTGAGCGAGGAAAATCTACGATTCTTCGCCGGACGCACGACTATCGACTATCGCCGAGACGGTGAAGCGCATGTTTACGACGCGAGACCTCGATACCGTACCAATACATTCGATATACTTAATAGTACTCCACGACGTGGCCTCATATCGGATCGCTGATTAAATAAGAGAGACAGAGAGAGAGAGAGAGAGAGATGGTAAGGAGGGGGGAGGAGGGGATAGGCCATGAAACATCACATTAGACGGCGTACTTGTAAATATAGATGCGCGTAGTTACTCATTTTGTTTACATTCATGATATATTTCGTTACATTTGGTGCAAATTTTTCAGTTTTGACAGAAAGTAGACAATCAAACGCGTTTTGGTTTAAGCAGAATTTCTCCAACATCAATTCATTATTACGATCTTTATAGCCAGAAATTCTGTTTCCTTCAACCAAACACGTTTGGTCCACTTCCTGGTTACTTCAACTATAATTTTCTATCAGTATGTGTATCGATGGGAAAGAGGGATAATTCCACATATCACGTAATATTGAAAGAGGGCATTAAATACTTTGTGACAAGATTGTAAAGAAGGAAGCGAAGGGGGGGGGGGGGGGAATATATCAAAATTTAGAGTGACGTAATTGTTGAGTGGCCGCTAAATCATGTTACGCGAGCGAGTGCGTCTTGCGCGACTTCCCAAAGGGGGAAAATGATAAGGTGAAAACGAGAATAGATAAAACGCGCGAGACGACGTGTTTCGCATTATCGCCTACGTCAAGCGGATAACATTCTCGTCCTGAGCGCAACGCGCGCGCGGCCCTCCTCGGCGACGCGTTGCGATGCGACGCACGCGGCAGACTGTCCGGTACATCATAATTAATGGCTATTATTATCCGGACATTCTTCACCGCCGCTAATAATAATACTGTCGCCCACTTTCCGCGATCTATTTCTGTCTACTTACGTACTCGACGAAACACTCGCGCGAGCACGGCGCGCGCGCGGGCATTGCGATGCGAGACGAAAGTTTTCCAGCTGGTATTAACGATTTCACGTTCAATCATTGATAAAGTGCGCGCGCAAAGTGCTATAAACTCCCCTTATAAGTACAGAGTACCGAGTAAACTTGCCGAGTAACTTAATTTCTAACACGAAGTATGCTGCGAGGAGAGTTCTCATCGGCGGAATCTCGCGCGTGCGCATTCGTACGAGTAACCGACGCGTGCTCCAGAGTGGCCGATGAGTTGTAAAAATTATAAAAAAGAAAGAAAGAAAAGGAAAAAAAAAGGGAGGCGGAAGAAGACGCGATATCGCGTATATATGTTGCGTATTTTTAACGCATTCGCGCGGCGGCGTCGTCGATCGATCGATCGCCGGCTTTAAATTGCAACACCCCCGGGGTGTCATCTTATTTATTTATATTTACGAGTGCGACTGTCGTTCCAGCGCTCGTTTTCCAGACGCGAGGAGACAACGGCACTTTGTCCCTGACGTGAAAGTCGTTCGCTTCTCTCCTCTCGCCATCCATTGACATTCTCGTCGCGACGTCGGCGACGACGTCTTCCCACCCACCCTCTGCCCGCCGTCTTCGTCTCCTCTCCCGGGCTCCTCCCCCCTCGGGCTCGTCTAAGACGTCGATATTGAAAACGCGTGACTAATGATTATTGGCCGCGGCGTGTTTAACGGCTCAAACGATACGCGCGATGCGCGCCACGTGACCTCCTCCTTCTCCCTCTTCTCGGCGGAGGAGAAGGAATTGCGGGACGGTTCTCACAGAACGACTCTCGCGAGCAGTGCGCGAGTGGACGAAAAAAAGAAGAAGGGAAAAGAAGAAGCGGAGCGACGATCGATATCCGCTATCCGGCGGCAGAATTCTATTTGTACGCTACGCGTCATCGACGCCTTCCGGGTCGAACGCATCCCCCGTGTCGCTACTTTGAATAATTAATGAAAATCTCGCGCTCTCTTCAGCCGACGCGGTGCCCCGCGAATGTCTCGACGCGCACGCCTTTGACCAATCCGCCCAAAGTGGGAGGCATTGATACGCCCGCGGTTATATTTATTTCTCGTTTCCTCTCTCTCTCACTCTCTCTTTCGCTTTTCATTGTCTCTCATTGTGCCCCGGTCCGAACGCGCGCGTAACTACCTCGCAAAGCACGGCGGTTCATAATAGCGGCGCAGGGCTAAGTAAGCCGGCCAATAAGTACCGCGGCGTGGAACGTGTCGTCTATTATTAGAAGCATCGTTTCCGCGTACGGGCACGCAGACCGCGTCATGCACGCGCGTTGACGCGCGAGAACGTGCAAGCGGACGCCGCGATGCGCTCTCTCCCTCTCACACGCTCGCGACGCGCCGACAACGGCGTCGAGTGTGATGACGACGACCGCCGGAGAAAAGGAAGCCCGTCTCGCTTGCATCATTTCGAAGCGGTGTCGCGATGCGTCCGCGCGAGGCTATTGGTCTGACGACGCCGCGACGATCCTTTGACCACTTTCCGAGCCGCGAAAAGCGGAAGGGTGCAAAGTCGGAAGAGAATTCAGGGACCTCACTCTGGGGACGCGCGTTTGGCGCTAAGCCTGGCCGTTTGATTACAAGTCTCGTTTTGTTTGTGGGAACCTCAGATATTATTTGTTTATTTAGTCAACCATATTCGTATACTAGGTAAGGTAATATAAACTATCCATATTGAATACCTTCGAAGTATGAGAATAGGAGAAAAATTTATCCAACAAAAATTGCATTGATACTAATAGTCATTACTTCGAACACTTTTCGTAAATGTAAACATCTCTAATATTCATCTGGTTAATTAAATATTTTTATTTTTCGAAAATGGAGAAGGATATTGGATAAGTTGGATACAGTTAAAGGAAATATGTTGAAAAAGTTTTAGAAAGAGAGAGAGAAAAAGAGTTGAAAAGAAAAAAGGAAAACGATAAAGTTTGCGATATAGGGAAGTAAAATAAGACTGACAAAGAGATGCAAAGCGATGTAACAAATTCTGAGATTAGTGCAAGAATTAAATAGGAAACGAGTAAGATTAAACATGACTCAGTGATTAGATATAAATAAATAATTGCAGCAAATACTCTGAAAAATGTTTTGACGTTCTGAAAATCCATTTTGCCATTAGAGGGTTAAAGTATGAATAGTTAAGGTAAAAATAAGGTAAAAATAACTAATCTTTCTTCTTGACGTCAAACTGAAGTAAAATTAATATATATATATATATTTTTTTTTTCAAAGAAATTCAAGATAGTGGTTATTACCTCAACTCGTATACTCATGTATTATAAAAAATTTTTTATTTTCGAAATTATCTATATTTTCATAAAAGCTATCGCTCTTCATTTCTGCTCTCGCGCTGTTTCATTTTATTCTATTGCGTTACTAAAGGGTTTTCCCGTGAATAAATGATTATTATTATGAATATTAAATAGTGTGGTTTCAGCGTGGAAATCAGGAAGGCACATTTAGCGTTCGCGTCCAGAATATACTGGGAACGACGTCCGGGGGAAAACGCGCGCGGGTATGTGTGTGTGTACAAACGCCGTCGGATCCTCCTCGTGGAAAATATTCCGATTCCGCGCGCGACGTTTTTATCGCGGTTGCGCATTTTCGTTCGCGCGTCATTCACTTCCTCGCTTCGTGCCTCGTTTCGTGCCGCGAGAGCGAGGAATCGACGTAACCCGATTTCGCGCAACATAATTGCGACGGATACTGCCGGCACGGGGGG
>NW_014555972.1:553227-604663 GCF_001313825.1 Dinoponera quadriceps
GGGGGGGGGGGGGGGGGGCACTTTCACGCAAAATGCGTGTTATCCGTCCGCTAATGAACGCTACCCTGTGCTCTTCGTCGTTTCCTTCTTCTTCCTTTTCCGTTGCACGTTTGTTTCCGGCGCGCGTTGCTAAATTAAACGGAAACCGATTTCGTTGTGCATATCGGCGAATATTGATTGCCTCGGTATGAGATATCCGACTTTTCGAAATTTCGCGGTCGGATCGCAACGTTGCGGGCTTCGCGCGAAACATCTAGACGAAGACGCCGTCCTCGTCCTGATCCCGAAACGCCAGAGAGGAGACGAGAGGAAGAATCATTATTTCTACGAGCGGGAAGCCGCGCGCGGCAGCGAGCGCATCATCGCGTTTGCGCGATATTTCGCGGCCGTAATTTCGCTGAAACTCGGAAATCGACCAGCTCGCGATACGTACGTACGTACGTACGCACGTACGTATGTATGTATGTATGTATGTATGTATGTACCATTGGAATTTTAAACAAACGTCTGTTTACCTCGCATGTATGAAATTTAATTGCGACGACCGTCATACCAGACCGCCCCGCTAAAAACAGATGTAAACATGAAGCCGCCGATTCCGCCATTTATCGTGCAGTGGAAATTACGTATGGCATGTTCATTAACGTTGTAACGCAATGATAATCGCGCTCTCAGCGGGGCCACCGAACGGTTCCTCTTCCGCGCGCGCCACTTCAAGAGAGCAAACACGAATTTATTAAAAGACATTGTTATCGGGCACTAGTTTCTTCTTAATTGGGCAGACGCGTGCGCTGGCCGAAAGGTCAAATAATCCTTTCGGTGACCGTCGCATATGACGAAAGGTCAGAATTTTACGAGAATACTCGCCGTAAGCACGTGGTTTGAAAAGGGTAACGGGACAAGAAGCGAAATGTGCGCGACTGTGATCGAATTCACCGACCTTAACCCTCGAGGTAGGTCCGCACAAGTTGGCACCCTGAGATGCGAATTTCCACAAATCTCACGTAGCATCTCGCTTGCCCACGATTTGGAAATGAAAAAGTGTTCGTTGTTCGATCAAAACGGGTCTTGGTGCTTAAAAATATTTTTTGCACAAATCTTACAATTTCCAGTGGTAAAATACTACAGTAATAAAATACTTTTAATGAACGGAAATTTATATATTATATATAGAAGAATATATATATATATATATATATACACGATATGTATGTATGTATTGGAATTTTAAACAGACGTCTACATAAAAAAGAACATACTAAGAAAGAAAAAACCAAGTATTGAAAAAAAATTAATAGAAGATAGATACATTTTGGTTACGAGAATGTGATTATAAAAAGGTCTGCTGTATGAAATGCAGGAACGTGGGCTGGTCAGAATATAAATTATTAGAGATGAAAGCATTATTATATTTCATTAGCAGGAAAACACACAAATGAATACGTTCGTCAAGTTCAACAGTAATAATTTACGGCACTAAAAGTTTAATAGCTTCATTTGCTAATTTTAATATTTTCCCGACGAATTGACATTTTTTAAAAGGTCAGAATCAGATTCAGCAGCTCAAATACTACAAAAAAATATACCGATTGTATTTGCCACTCTGAGGGCTCATTTTATTCATCGTCCTTTAGCATTCCTATGGGTTTTTCTTAGATTTCTAAGCGGTGGCACGATTTTTGATTTATTCATGCTTGTCCAACAAAAATCTTTGTTAACCATCCCGCAAGAGATATGCATGGTTGCCTTGATTTGCAGGACTCTGGTTGCAATCCGATCGTCGCGTCTTACGCGAACGAGAGACATCGGATGAGACGCCGACGCACCGGCGCCCCAATTTCTGCGATTGCGAAATTTTCTCCATCTCCCCAAGGCTCAATAAGATTCCGAGGGACGGCAGAAGGGGCAGCAGGAGGGGAGGGGGTGCGACAATGCGGCGCGGAGTAATCGCGCCGAGGGGCATCCGTCTCGCGAGCGCACGCATGTTGCGTGTGCGTTTTATCAGCGAGCGATTTCTTTCTCTGTGCAAACGAAGGCGCGACCGCCGCCGCTGATAAGCCGAAAAAATTCGAAAAACATCGTCTCACCGGCGAGTGTCGAATATTAAAGAGCACGGGCCGAGTGTATAACCCCGACCGATAAATCGTCGCCCGTAACTGACCTACCATCGATACCGCCGCCGCCGCCGCGCTCATGCGCGATTTCGCGCCCCGAGTATCCTTCCACTCGAGAGCGCGCGCGCGCCCAAGTTGCGAAAGCGCCGAAAAAGAAACGCAATCGCGGTGCACGAAGCAAGTCCGTTTCAATTTCACGATTAGAGGTATCACGCACAGAGAGAGCCGGGTGAATCAGTCACAGTACACACTCCAAACGATAAGGAAACGCGCCAACGCTGATTAAGCAAGCGTCGCGTCGCATCGAAAGGAAAGAAAAAAAGAGAGAGAGAGAGAAAAGATCGCAACGGCCATCTTTCAAGAGTCAGCATTCTTAATTCCAAAGTACGCGTGTGTATGTGCGCGCGCGCGTATGGCGCATATGTATGTGAGAGCAAGTTATTCTCTCTCTCTTTATTCGCCACGTGTTATCCACGTATTGCATCACAACCGTCGTCGTTTTATCAGAGTCTGATTTTTTTCCATTGAACTTCGCGCGACGTAATCGCAGAATGAAGAAGCAAACTCAAGAGCGTGTGCCTCGTCAAAGAACTTGAAGCTGGACGTCGATTAACCTCAGTGAGGACACGCGACTTCCCGCCGGTTGTTTGATTGGTCTGAGGCGAGTCGATCCGCGAGGAGAAAAACTTGTGTTTTCGATAATAACTACTTTCTCGATAATGCGCGCACACAGAAAAATCCATGCTGCATTCGAGAGTAAACAGTACTTGTTTCAAATATTTCATATAGAGTAATAAATTTTGTGTCATAAACTGTCCACTAGAATCGTGTTAATATAAGATACAAAAGAGAATTTGTTAAAAAGTATACGATCTGTATTAAAAAGTACACCAAATATATTCGTGTATTTTTTAACACATTCTCCATGTTAGAGTAATACAAAAGCGGACCGTCTTAACACAAAATTATTTATTGCATAAGTTCATATATCGGCAAGTATATCGCATATTCATCATAAGTATTAAATTTATTCAAAATATATTCTGAATCTAAGTAAATTTAATACTTCAATCAAGAATATTAAATTATAACGCTAAAACTAAAACACCGATTTACTTATTCTAATTAATCGAATTTAACTTTTCTTCAATAATGTTTCTAATATTCTTGAAAAAGGAACAAATTTTTCTTTCGAGTAAATGAAATAACGAGTTTCCCTAATATTTATGGTAAGTGTATACTTTAATACTATTATCAAGAAAAATTATTCCCTTTTCAAAACCATCATTAATTTTAAAAGAAAAAAGAAATAAACTGAGCAATCGCTTTTCTTCGCGGTATAATAATTTCTTCTTCCTACATAGGAGATGCATAGGAAGTGCAGGAAACGACAACACGTGCGCATAGGTGAGCCCTCGCCGTGCGCGCGCGCGTCAGCAGGCTGTCGCGTAAAAAATTCAATTCGCGCTGCACGATCGTAATTAGTTTGTAAGCCGCACGGAGAAGAAGACAATGCAGTGCATTCCGAATCCGTCATTCAGAGAAACGGGAAGACGTACAGAGACGCGAAATCACACTGTGATCAATACGAGCGTGCCACATTCTTGTTTTAAGTACGGCACGTAAGCGCCGTGACTCAACGTTGTTCCAGGGAACACGGCATTGTTAGCGTCCCGGCGCGTCGTCGAAAGTCGTGGCAAATCAATAAGGTGGAAATCTGACAATGAATGCGACCGCGACGACGAGCTTCTTCTTCTTCTTCGCGCAGGAGAAGGAAAACCCCCTTCCTTCCCTCCCAACCGTCATCGGACGCTTTCTTCCTCGGCGATTTGCGAAAATAAGAAAAGAAGAAAAAAAGAAACACGCATATACACACATAGAGAAAGAGATTCGCTCTACCACCGTCCCAGCGTCGTAATCGCGCGCTATGCGTTCACTCGCTCAGCACGGGAGCTATTGATTCGAGGCACGTAATTTAATATCAAACTGATAATAACGTCGCCGCACCAAAATTAGGATGTTATTTCGGAAAGCCATGCACGTACACGTGGACGGAGGAGATCGATGGCCGAAAATACATCGCGCGCGCGATCGACAGAACCGCCGTCGCCGTGCCGCAGGAATGGAAGAAGGGAGAGGGAGGAAAGGAGGGAGAAGGGAGCTGAGGGAGGGGAAGAGAAAAAGAGAGAGACCGGCTGCATTTTTACGTAATAACGTAAATACAAGGCGCGGATTTATCATTAATCCGATTACCGAGCGACAAGTACGACACATCATCGAAGATGCGGGGGAACGACGAGAAGACGCGATAAAACGTCCTCTCTCTCTCTCTCTCTCTTTTCATTGATACGCGCTTTCTCAGGATCAATTTATTCTCGCGGAGAAGCCTCGTGCGTCCGAGAGATTCGCGGTATATCCGACGGTCACCGCTGTCGTTCTTCCCAGGTTTTCCCCGTGGTTGCGGCTCTATCAATTTTTCGGAGGGGACGCGCGCGCAATAACATGATTGCGCGATAATGCGAAACGCGCGCGCGACGCAACTGCTCGAAGGTATCGCGCGGTATCGTTGAGATACACCTTTCACAGTGTTGCCACCTGTAGGATTTTTGCAGCAATAAAATTTTTTGACCACGTTAACGGATCGCAAGATTCGCCGACGGGCAGGAGGAAAGGAGGGCCCGGTGGAATGTCGAATGCGCGACTGTTTGAACAATTCCGACCGCCGCACGTGGTTTATTAAGGTAGTTGGTTCCGTCGAACTATTTTCTTAGGATCCTTTAAAATTTTAGCTACGTATTGATAGAAGTACCGTCTACATGTTTGTAAAGTTAGAAAACGATTCGGAAGCTGAGATATTCGCAGACGAAAATGACACTTTTTATATGTGTTCCTTAAGGTTAAAATATTTTAACTTCTCTTTTTAATTTCTTTTAAACCACAGGATTTAGGATTTTAAAGAAAAACGACTATGATAATAGAAGCTATAATATAGAGTCGCAGAATTTTTGACCGTTTTGAAGATACAGTCATTGAAAATTTACAATTAATAGTAAAACGTCCGCGACACACACACACACACTTAAATACATTTATACATTTAAATATATATATCACTTTCTATTATGTACGCACTTCTTTAGTTCAACAGACGTAAAAATATAAAGTATTAATAAGAAAAATGAAAAATAAGTAATATCTCCATGTTTGTAATATTGTATATTTGTTTTAATTTCACGCACAAAATGAACATTATTATTCAGATAGTTGAATAAAGTTATGGGAAAGTCTTTTAATCTCAATAAATAATAGAAGCCGAAGGAGCCCCTTGATATCGCCACTGAGAAAATCCAGTACTCTGCCGGAACGACTGTCTTAAGCGCGTATTTATTTTCATTCCAACGTCGCGCGCGTTCGCGATCGTTTTTAAAATTGTCGAATATCGTCGTCATTTGGGACCGCGGCAGATCGTTGTCATCAGTCGGGCACATTTGAAAGAATTTTCGATACTTCTCTCATCGCTCCAGTTTACATTCCATTTTTCATCTCGTGTATTTTTACTTCCACCACCGTTCTATTTTATATTTCACTTTCCACCGCGCGCGCGCCCCCACGCGCCCCGCGTGTTTGTATTTCGTCGTTCTATTTTATATTTCGCCCTACATCGTCGTATTTTTTCCCCCGTTTGTGTGTTTCCTCGTACCGTTTCATCCCTCGGCCCTTGGCGGCGGCAGCTGCTGCGATTGCGAGGCAGCGGTAACACCGCCCCGGTTACCTATCACTCGCGGTTTAACGGCGCGATTGCGCGATAATACGAAACACGCGGCGGCGCAAGGACGGATGGACGGGAGCGCGCGGTGCGCCTTCAAGCGTGCATTATATACATCCCGGCGTTGTATTCCTGACCGTCCGTTTCGCGTGAACGTACGACGACGACGACGAGCGGAAGATGAGGTCTGTTCAGTTCCGAGGAATCCTCTTTCTCTCTCTCTCCCAGGAGGCGGCAGCGGCGCGCGTTGGCGGTGCGGGGCCGTCTGAGATATTTCGGAGCGGCATTGACGCATTGATACGCTTCAGTCGAGGATGACGAGGTTCGAGTGCACGGCGCAATAACGAGCGTTAAAAAGAACGGAAGAAATGAATTCAGGACTACCGATTAAACAATCAACTGACAGACGAACGGACGGACTGGTCAGACACTGGTCAAATTGCACCGACGCTGATTAATTCTGATTAACTCAATTCCCCCGTCTAAGCACTGATAGTGTTATAATCCCGAAAAAAAAGACAATCGCTAAATTCAGGATACTTATTTTGGAACTGGGCATATATTAGTGAAATATTCGAAAAGGCTTCCCCGATCGGCATTGATCAATTATTCCCTAGACTTTTATTGTGCTTTCTAGGGAAACCTTTCCAAACAGTTCCATAACGGGTCACAGATCAGTCTACGAGGATTAAAGTCGGCACAGTGGTGAATAGAAAGGTTGTGACACTTTTCTCTGGATAAGTTTCGAAATGTATCCCGTGTCAACAGGAGAATGTGTTTCCTAGTTATTCTCAAGAGATACATTTTCCTACTGGATACGAGATGCATTGCGAAACCTATGAAAAAAAAAATATATATATATCAACGTTTCTATTCACCACTGTACAATTTCAAAGTTCGAGTATGATCTCCATGTTTTTACCCATGATAACGAAAACACGACAATTTTACTCGTATTAACGAATAATAAATGCGGCCCATAGAATGTGAAAACCTGAACGAAGACGAATTAAAAGAAAAATGGATTTGTCTTCTAGTGCAGCCAGTACAGCAAAAGAAAAAAAAGGGCGAAATTAAATCAAAGAGAATTACAAAGAGTATTGGAAATCGCGACAAAAAAAGAACACATCCGTCTTCGACAGACGTTCGACAGTACGGAACACCGCGTCCGTTCGCGTGAACGTTACGTGAATTTTCGCGAGGCCTCCGCCACGGAGCGAGAGAGATCACGGCAACGAAAAAAACAGCACGGAGCTCGCCGCTCGCGGCGCCGCTTAAACAGCTGTTTTCCAGCGGGCAGCGGCCGCTCCGAAGGAGCGGGACTCGCGGAGAGTGCGCGCGACGAGAGCCCCAGCGCGAAGCGACAGAGAGGGACAACGAAGGCGTACGTACCTGTCGCGACGAGCTTTGAGGTTAGGTCCGCCTCGCACGGCAGGAAGCGCACGGTCGGTCGGCGCGATTTCGCATTTTCACTCGAGACTTTCCGCCCGTGGCGTCTTCGCGCACATTTTCGGCGGCAGCACACGCGAGGCACGCGCACACGCGCGTGTACGTGACGAACGAACAAACGAGCGAAGCGACGGACGAAGGAAAGAAGGAAGGAGCGAACGAATGCGTAAACAATGCGCGCGAGGCGACACGCGTTACTCCTCGATCGTCGGATCGAGCTTCGCGACGACTTTCCCCATGCTTCCTCGCGATTTTTCCTCCTCACTTCCTCCCTCCCTCCACTGAATCTCACGTACGAATCCACTCCATCTTAAGTATCGATAGCGTGCTGGGAGCGCGGCCGAAAGGAGCCAACTTTTCGCGTCTTTCGCGCGGCCGACCTAACCTCAAAACTGCGCGGGCGATTTCGCAAGCGGAAAATTTCGCGCGAATCGATACACACATTGCGCGCACACACACAGTCACACAGACCACACGTACCTTGAATATGCGTTCGAGATGCGTGTCCCCCTCGAATGCAGAAGCGCGTTCTCTTTGTCCGCCGCACTCGCCGTCAGCTTCTCCTCCTCGTCGTCGCCGTCGTCGCGAACGATATTCGAAAACACGCTGGCGAGGCCGAGTGTAACAGACAGAGAGAGTGAGAGAGAGAGAGACTGACGCGTGGAGGGGGGCGGAGGCAGGCAAGCAGGCAGGTAGGTCCGGTCGGTTGGTCGCCGAAGAAAACAAGAAAACTCAACACACGCCGGAGTAGCACGTTCGCGAACACTGGGCGACAACGACGATGCGAGTATACTCATGTATATACATATGTATACGTAGAACGGCGCGGCACCACGGTTTTCACCACTGCCCGACAGTCGCGCACTTCAGGGGGAGAGAAACCAGGAAGAGGGATCCCGTTCTCTTTCTCTCTCTGTCGCTCTTCCTTCCTTCCGTCCTTCCTTCCTTTCTTCCTTCCTTCCTTCCTTCCTTTCTTCCTTCCTTCCTTCCTCCCTCTCTCACTCTCTCTCTCTATCGCGCGCGCGGAGAGGGAGACGAAAACGGGACGTACTTTCCGCGGCGTGCGAAAGAGAAGAACTCACGTCGCTGAGAACGGCACTGAAGGCGGTGAGGAACGGCACCTTCGCGCGCGCGGTTATCGGCGTCGTGCCGCTGTCACTGGGATGCACGAGAGAGAGAGCGCTCGCTCGTTCGTTCTCGCGCTTTCTTTGTCGGGCGCGGGAGAGAACGCCGCTGCGCGCGGATGACGACACACGACAACGAGAAGGACGTAGCACGCGCGGCACGACGCGCAAGCACTGTACGACCACCGACGGAGAGAGAGAGACGCGCGAGTTCCGATCGCGACTCTCTCTCGCACACACGCACGTAGGCACGCGAGATTATCGCCTCTTCGCTCTCTTCTCGCGAGCCTTCTTTCCTTTCGCCGATCGCAATCGGGTCGCGGCCGTGAAACTCTCGAGTGTAACTGCCGAGCAGCGCGTCTCTCCTTCTCTCTCGCGCGCGGGAAGTGGCCGAGGAAGCGACGATCAAAGTCGCGCGCGGGTGGGTGGCGGTACAGCGACGGTGTGACTGTAGTAGTGGTGTTGGCGACGCTGCCGATGGTAGTGGTAACGATGACGGTGGTGGTGGTTGATGGTCGCCGATGACTGCGGTGGCTCACACGTGGACACCTGCGTGGTCTCCGCTCTCGTCTCTCACCGCCGCTAAAATGTCGGACGACTTCCGGCGGGCCGACGACCTCGTCGCGCGACGCCCGTTTTTGACAGTCGGCGGCTTCTTCCTTGCTCCCTCCCTCTCGCTCCTCCTCGTTGCCTTCCGCTCCGCGAAGATACTTCAATGACACGAGAGCCAACGGGCGGCTGAAGTTGTCCCGGAACGCGCTCCCTTGGACGTATCAATCGTCGTCTCGAAGCACTATCGAGTCTCCCCCGGCTGGGAGACAGCTGGAGGACGCGTGCCGGTCTCCGCGAGTAGTCTCTCTCTCACACGCACATACACATAATATACACACACACATACACAGAACACACACACGCGCGCGCGCGCGGTACACGGTTTATCGGCGAGCGTGGTGCGTGCACCGCATGACGCGGACGATTGCTGACTGACCGTATATCACGTGGTCCGGCGATCTCGTCTCGTTGGCTCCCGGTAACACGGTGCCGTCGGGTCCTCCCGGCAGCCGCGAGACCGACGAGCGGCCTTCTTAAGGACGCGCCCCGATCCTCCGCGTCGTCGGCCGTTCCGTCGACGCCGGCGCTGCTACGAACGCACGGACGGACGGAGGTGGAGGATACGCGGTAGAGAGCGCGGTGGATGTGTTACTACCGACTGACACCCCCGCGACAGCGCCGCAATGAACTCGCCCGGTACGAAGGGTCAAAAGCACCGCGGCAAAATAATAACAGAACGCAGCCGCCGTTGTCAGCGAGCTGGGCAGGAGTCGCTGCTGGCCGACTTCTTCCAGCCGCAGCTAACCGGCAACGCACCGATGCGTCGAGACGACGATGAGACTCCGCGACGATGATGATGACAACAACAACAACGTCGTCGCTGCGGCAATGCGTCGTGAGTGCTCAGACGATGATCCCTCTCGCGACTACTACCACCGTCGCCGCCGCCGCCGCCGCCGTCGTCGTCGTCGCCGTCGGCACCCGAGAAGATACTCCGACCCCTCGTAGCGACGATGTCGATATCGTTGTTGTTGTTGTTGGTGCTGTTGGTTGTTCGCGGCCGCGGGTTTTGGCGGGTTTCCACGGGCGACGAGCGCGCACACCAGCACTGGCACACACCGCGGCCGCCGTGCATTCACCTCGTCCTCGCAGCACGCGCCGCCGCAGCCGCCGTCGCCGACACGCTCCGACGACGAGTCCCCCTCGCCAGCTCGCGCCGCAGCCGTGATCGGCTTCTACGGGGTCCTCGCGGGTGGACGCTTCGTAGCTGCTGCCGTTGCTGCGAGTCGAGATCGTAGCCGCCGGTACTGCTGCTGTGCCGCCACGCCACACGGAGACGCACGAAACGAGGTTGTCCGACGACGCACTGTCTCGCGCGCGAGTCAACAACGCCGAGCACGGGGACCCCGGCGTAGCACGGTCGCACGTCACGGCTCGCACGACGCGTTACGCAGCGCGTACCCGCAGCACACACGAGAATCGCACGTCCACCTAACCGCGGGGACACCGCATCGCTTTCACGGGCGAACATGGAGCTGGATCCATGCCGAGTGCTTGGCGATTCGGCCGCGAGACGGCGCGACGGAGACGGGAGCGCGCGCGCGCGCACTCACTCCGGCGCGGCCTTCGCGGGTCGCGCCGCCTCGCCGCTTGACGACAACGGACGCGCTCGATTCGCGCCCGATGGCGCCGCCGGCGGCGCATGCGCCCCTCCGCCTTCCAGCCTCGTGAGAACTGCCGTGTCGTCTTCTCTCTCTCTCTCTTGCGCGGCGGTAATTTCAATTATTGACCGCGATATATCGCGATCGATCGACGCCGCGGCGTCGGAACTCCGATTGTTCATTCATAATTCGCCGTTGCCGCCGACACGTGGCGATCTCGCGATAACGCGTTGACTCTCTCTCGAAAGAGGAGGAAGGCCGCCGAGCGAGATCGAGTGCACCCGCTCGGAATTGAAGGTTCGCGCGCCGAGCGGCGAACGTTTGAAATTGCGGCGTAAATTGCTCGCCGGAGCAATTTCGACGAGGGACCGTCGCGTTTGAAGATTAAAGCGATGCATCTCGCGCCGCAATTAACCACCGCGGAGCATCGTTAGCGACTTATGCTGCGAGTTTAAAAAAAGAAAAAAAAGAGTAAGGCTGTTTTTCTTTTTTTCTTTTTTATTCCACCTAGACGCGTAAAGTCGAATAAATGCTTTGTACACAGCTAAATTGTGAAAAGACTTTATTCGTTCCTTTTTATAACCGCAAGGTACAGTAGTCGTTCGTATCAATAATATCATAATTCGAACATTAGTCGCGTTATTACAAATAGATACTGTACAGTCACTCGGATCACTGTAGCGAATCACTTGCCTGCGGGCGAGAATATAAACGAATAAACACGATCGCCTATATTTCGCACGGAGATGTAACTGTAAACCAATACGGTTGTAAAAATAGGACGCAATTATGCGAGTAAAGGTTCCGAATTCTTCAAATGATCAAACTTTTTACAGGTTTATTACATATTTACAGCACTCTGGGGACACGTCTGATCTCCAACCTAAGGGATAAAGATCTCTTAACGTCGCATATAACTACAAAGTAATGAGAATAATATCGATATACATAGATAGGCGAATTATATTAAAAAAAAAAAAAATACTCCCTACGATACATATAACGTCGCTTACGAATCTTTGATTTCGGGCGAAGAATCATACTTCTCAGTACAGAGTACTTGGGAACTTCGCGCATTTGTCTGCGAACATCATATCATGTTTATCGAGCGAAGTGCTCGCAAAAGGAAAATAAAACAGATGGATTTTTCGATGTGTACGACAACAAGGGGGATTCGTGTGGACAATGTCAAACGAGTGACAACTTTGCAAACAACAGCGCGCATATTCGCAAAGTATCGCTAGTAACGATTATCGTCGACGAGACCGTTACTACCGGCGTCTCGTGCGAGATAAGATGGCACTGCACGATAAAACAAGTACTTTTCCCCGCGCAAAATCCCGATACCTTCCGCGGAGGAGAGGGAGGGAGAGAAGGAGGGAAGGAGCGAGCGAGCGCGCGCACGTCGAGATAAAACTTATCGGGTAGGAGGAAAAATCGCACATGACGCGTGCCGGCCGACCGTTGCAAGATGAATTTCTACAGAATGCACGGCATACGCACACACACATTGCATATGTGACGCAATGCACGACGAGCAACGGCAGAGCACGCGCCGCTGTTAACCACAGTCAGCGACCAATACACACGCAAGATGCGAAGGTCTCTCGGCCGCACGCGCAATTCGAGAGAAAAAAATTTACAGCCCGACTGGACGTTTTCCCGTGTCCTACACCGACGTGACGCGATTTCCAGCGTAACTGCCTTAAAATAGCGTCCCCGCAAAGAGAGCGAGATCCGGCCGATGAGAGTATATTCATGGTCTAACGGCGGATACGCGCGCGCACACAGACACTACACGACGATCTATTTCTATGATAAAAATATCTCCACGACGAAACAAAGTGCTCGGCGCAAGCTTATTCGATAAGCCGTGCCGGTGTATCCGTCGCTGACAAACCGGAACCCATTTCAACGTTCGAGTCCTCATCTTGTCGCGCCCACTTCGGAAGATTTCTACGTCGTCCCATGGAGCAGCTTCTCTTTTCGTCGGGCGAACACTCATCGGTGCGTCGTGTATCATTGGTTTCCCGCGTGCGAATCTTCGGACGACGGAACGGCGAGAGACGCGTCCGTTCTTCTTCTCTTGCTTGTCTGCCAAAGTTTTCGTACAGATACACGAGATAACGTATACAACGTGTACGATTCTACATACGTTGTTGTATACGTTACAATTAAGATACTGTTACAGCTTCTGCACAGATTAGCAGCATCAGCGTGTTCTCTCTCTCTCTCTCTCTCTCTATTTCTCTCGGCGGGACGCAGGTTTCACCGGGATATTGCACAATTGATCTCTTGACAAAGGGGGACTCGCCGCTCATGCGGCGTCGAGGATGTTCAAGGAGGCGCCGTGCTTACAGTTTTTCATCTGATCATCCATAATTACGAATAAACGTCGCGGGCGGGCATTCGCACGATGGAAGTTGTGACTTCGTCGCTGCGTGCTTATCCGCTCTTGCGACTCGTTTTATTTCCTGTGTGCAATAACAAACAATGGATTACAAAACGGTGGATTATCATCTGTGCGCGACAGACGCGCACAGTATCCCTGGGACCGTTCGACAAAGTCGCCCGACGTGTAACCATCGCCGAGAATCGTTCTTGAGAAGCGATCTCGTCGCTCCGATGACGCGAACAGTGTGACGAACGGTCTTAAAACTTGCCCCGGTAGCCTCCGCGACTCCGATACGGCCTGCCCCCCGAGTGCTTTCCTCTGTAAATGTGACCTTTACCTCTCATCGCTCTCCCTCTTCCGTGCCACTCGGGTTCCCTTTGGAACGCATAGCCGGTCACTAAGTCGTCGTCGTCGTCGTCGACGCGGTGGTTCTCATCGGAGTCTTCCAGTTCCATCGGGCTCTCGCCGCGACTGTGCTCACTCCTTCGCTCGTGGTAGTCGTCGCGCTCCATGGAACGTCCGTGGTACTCCGGCGAGTACCGGCCGTAGTGGTCGCGTACTCGGTGACCTTGATAATTGTCTCTGTTCTTGAACGGGGAGTCCATTCTCACGTTCCTGGAGCCGTGATCAACCGGATCGGAACGGTGCTCGTGGTCGATCGTCTCGGATCGTCTGGACGGAGACACCTGCCGGTTCCAGGAGCGCCTCTGCGAAGAGTTGCTCAGGTGGACCCTGAGATCGTCCTCGCGGAACTTGGACGCCGCATAGTCGTAGGTTTCCCGCATACCCCAATCGAGACGATCCATTATCGGTCGCCTCTCCTCTCTGTTCGCCTGCTGAATGTCGTGCGGGTAAACCTGCGACCCGCTGTCGACCATGACGACGGACACCTGCACGCCCTTCGTCTCCGTCACCACCCTGTCCGTCTGACAGATTTTCTGGTGCGTATTAGTGGTCGGTTTCACGCAGGCGGCCGGCATTAACTGCTCCGGGTTCTCCTGATTATCCCAGTATATCGCGGTTTTGCTCTTCTGCAGCAGTATCGAGTTCGAGCCGTGGTCCTCGGTCTCGTATTTCGTCTCTTCCTCGTCGCGAACGTAGAAAAATCGACCCTTCATCATTAAACGCGGGTCCTCGTACGGCAGCTGGCACAGTGCTTGTTCGCAGTTTCGCATTATTTCAGGATTGAATCCTATATTGTTGGGCAGAGAAAAACAGAACAGACGCGCCTGGCATTAGCACACTGGATCATGTCGCAATGCATGTACGTCGTATATGTCATGCTTCTTATGATCGTCACACACAATCGCGAGTCACAGATAGAGAAAAACGTTGTCGTTCTTTTTTTCTTTCTTATAATGAAAAAATATACCGACGACTATCTAGTAGTCTTCTAATAGTGGTGGATCGCGCGACAGCGATTGCAAGATTTCGACTGAAAATTTCGTAATTCTTACCTGGATATAACACCGGTATATTAGATGGATCTAAAAGGACACGATGGAAAAGAAAAATATAGAAAATTAGTATAGTTTCTCCCACGTGGCCACACGGTTCTTCACCAGTGTGGCCGGGTGGTAAAGAGGACTGTCGTCGATTCTAAGCGAATCGAAGCACCAGTCAAAACGAATAAAAAAACCTACTCGCTGCTTTGGCCGAGACAGATGCTTCCAATAGACTGGACAAGCTGGTCTTTTCGAATTGCTGCAAGAACAATTCATACAAAACATCACGTTAAGTTTCTTCCTCCCTCACACACATTCTCTCACACACACATACACCTGTACACATCCGCACTCTCTCACTCCTTCTCTTTTCGCAAAAAAAAATCGTAATCGAGATAAATGACAAACGAAACAACATTAACAGCACATTCTTTCTTACTAAACTCCGTGAAGAAACGAACAAGCATAATTCTGTCGTTCCGCCGTTCTTGAAAATAAGATACCCGTCACTATGATACATATTGCGGCAATTACTTTTGACTTGGAGATGACTGGCGGTTCCGGTGTCTTCAGTCGTTGGTCGTGCAGCTGATGATGATACGGCGCGTTGTTGTACGACGATTTCTGCTCGTAGCTCTGCAACGACGCGGCGGCGGCGAGGGCAGCTATCGAGGGTTTGTTTTCGAACTGGTGAATCGGCTGTTGGGCAGAGGACATGAGCGACGGATTATACGGCAACTGGCCGTGATCCATCGGAGCGGGAACAGGTTCGGGCGGGGACGCCGACGCAGGATGCAAAGGCGGGTGGACGCCGGGTGGCGGTGGAGGGGCCGGAACGGAAACGGCGTTCGACTGGTTGTACATGACCGGGCCGGAGGAGTAGTCCGCCGGGGGCAACGTCTGCGGAGTAATCGGCATCTCGAAGGTCATGGGCACGACCGGCATTTCGAAGTTGATAAAACCCGGCATGACGGACGACGACTGCGGCGGCGGCGGCGGAGGCGGTGGTGGCTGCGGGGGCGGCTGTAACGGCGGCCGTGGGCCCGGCTGGTGCATGTAAACCGGTCCCCCGAGAACTTGCCTGCCCGTGTCTGCTGTGTCCGACTGGTAGGGCACGTTGAGCATCGGCGTCGCCGAATATCCGCCGGCGCTGTTGCTGTTCGCGTTGCCGCCCGACGGCGGCTTCAACGACTCGTCTCTTAACTGTCGCGCCAATTCATTGATAAAGGGTGAACGTTTGCGCGGCCGTTTCTCCGGCGATCTGCTGCGCGTACGACTGCGCCGACGTGGACTGTATCGCCGGTTCATCGGCGAGCGGCTCGATCTTCTTCTCGGGTGTTCCGTGCTGCGGCTCCTCCGATCGCGAGATCGGCTTCTCCGGCTTCTTACAAACAATTCCAAGCGGGTTACAAGATTTGCGAGACGATCGGCCGATCGACTGACATCGGTAGGCTCTAGTGTGTGCTTTTATTCGAATTTACGCGGCATAATACACGCAACAGGAATGTAAGATTAAGTATCATATGCCATGTATATGACAATATGTGACAATGAGGTCACGTACTAAAGTATCAACCCAAGTAAATAAAGATCTAAAGCAAACAGTGGTCGCGCGCAGGACGCGGTGACGGACCTGTGGGATACCGGTGCAGAGAGAAAAAGAGTGTGTGTGTATACAATATATATATACACAACACAATATATATATATATATATATATACACAACAATATTCGGCGGCGAACACGAGCAGAAATCTCGGCGGATCCTCGAGCTTCGTGGTTACTCGCCGTGTTACTCGCCGGAGAAAAATCGACTCGATTTATTGACTTAAAAAATCAAGCAGATAATGAAAATATCTCGCTTAATGAATAACGTGACGTTGAGTATCCCGCCGGCCAAGAGGTAGCCAAGGGTGGGTGTCTGGCCGAATATTCGACACAGTTATTCAGTACAGCTAGACGAAGTACACTTTACAGAGACGTTAAGAATAATTGATATCCTCACCGTTCGTGCATGTCGCGTCTCCGATGTCGCTCGGTGCTCCATCGTCGGTCAGCGCTGGATCGCCGCTCCCAGCTGAGTCGTCGCGGACTTCTTCGCCGTTCCGGGCTCGATAAGCTGGGGCTCCTGCGGTCGGACACATAACGCGGCGAATTCCTGCGTTTGCCGCCCGGGCTGTAGCCCAGCGGGCTCCTGTGCCTCTCGGCGCTCATTCTGCCGAAAGGGCTCCTGCGACGTTCCGGACTGATACGTCGGTGAGGACTCGATCTGTTGATCCTGTCGGGACTCTTGCGCCGCGGCGGGCTCGCTCTACGCTCGTAACGGTCCACGCTCCTGCGCCGTTCGCGGCTCCTGCGTTCGCGCTGCTGCGCCCGCTCGAGATTCTGCCTCTCGGCGATGCTCTGGATGGCCTCGACCTCTGTCCCCGGTGGCACCACATTGTCCGAGTCCAGCAGGTGCTTGATCGCCTTCTCCTTCTCCGCAAGAAGCTTGCTCTCCGTGTCCCTCTTCGTCCGGATCTTGTCGCGCTCGATGTCCTTGGTGCTCTTGGCGGGATCTCGACGTTGGCTGTCCTCGCGCTTCTTCTCTTCCTTTTCTTTCTTCGGCTTTTCGCGTTCCTTCGTGTCTTTAGATCCTTTGTGCTCGCGCGCCGGACGCTGGTGACGTTCCCTATAATTACTCTCGCCATCATTCACTGCTCTTGCCACCAATCGTTTCCTGGAGGAATTAACATAGGTTTATCCGAGTGGGAGAAATTCGCTCCTAACTCAGATTAAAGAAAGCACAACGCGCGCACCGCGCCGATTGTGATTTCTCTACTCAGCGATTGCACTTGCGTGTGCGTGCGTGTGTGTTTCTGTAAATGTGTGTGTGTGTGTGTGTGTGTGTGTGTGTAATAACAACGTCCCGTACAACATCTTTATTTTTGTATATCTGTAAAGTAACAATAAATTATATAAAGGTCATTTGTACAATCAGTCAACTACCTAGATTCTGGCTTCTCTTGCTGCTCCATTGAGTCCGCCGGGAGGTGTTCAGCCTCGCGATTTTTATCTTCGTCACCTTCCCACGCATCCACAACATCCAGTCCTTCCATGAATTCTTCTTCATTGAGGAACTCCTGCAGCTCTTCGTCCGGCATCTCCTTGAGGATAGCGCGCAGCACATCGTCGTTGGTACTTTTCAATGAAGGTGGTGGCTTCATTATCTCGTGAGGTGGCTTCACATATATCTTGCAAGTACTTTCTGTCTCCTTATTTCGCTGGCTTTTCGCTTGCTCTTCTGTATTATTTTCGTCGCCCATCTTGTTCACCAATTTGCAATTGCCACAATAATTTGGCGTAATCGAGAGAACTGTCTCGACTACAATTTCAGAAGGATGCACAAAGTAAAACTAAAGTATAGTAAATAATGAGCTTAAATAATTAGTCAGGGATATAAGATCACGTTGTTTTCACTTGTGACTACAGTAACTACTTTAACATACCTACAATACAACACAGTTCATCTTCAGTATATATTCATCAAAATATATATACACGAGATTCTCCTATTTATAGTTAAGATCCCATATTTAACATTTAATTTCACATAAAATCCAATCTGAAATTACTGAAAACAGCTGCTCTAATTGCTGCAATAGTTCAGTCGAAGCACAGTGTAAAGCAAAATGTAAACATAATATTTGATACCACTTCAAGAATGATTAAACGTCTTCCGCCGAGTCTCCGTTCGTACCGTTAAATCAATGAAATGACTAACAAAATTTCCAAGTTTCGTCGATAATCCACAGCATTACAGCAAGGAGCAATCCGACAGTTTTCAACGCGACTGCCTTGCAACCGACGATGCGTAATCAATAATCTAGAACCGATTAAAAGGAGAATAAAGCTATGCGGGAACGTATTACCATAATTCCAAAAAGTTGCTAAAACAATATCCTGAGTCGAAAAAAGGTGGATTTCGCAAAGTTTCTCTCTACAAGTCCCGCCATGTTACTCAACAAAGAAGTTAACCTAAGCCATGTCCATTTCCATAGCACTCTTCGCTTCCCGAAAGCGACATAGACGTAGGCTCCGAAGGAAGAAAAAGACGAGAAATAAAGTGCAATTGGAAACGAACGATTCTATGTGAAATAACATCAGATACACTTATCGTAAGCACAAACGCACACGTCGTTGCACACAAATCGTCTTCATCGAGATCTGCGACGCGTCGTTTTGAAACTTGTCAATCGTTGAAAGAACGCGTCTCCGATGTATTTTCACCATCGATGCGAAAAACATCAATCCGTAACAGTCGTTACAGTCCCTCATCTATACACTTTTCGTACTTGAAATAAAGTAAATAACATATTCGAGATTAGCGAGAGACACAGGGAGAAAGAAAGATTGCAAAAAAATATAGAAAACGCAACTGAAAAACGGGTAAAAATCTGCACACCGATTTAGATCCGTGTATAGGGTCTAAATCGGATCTGCAGGTTAGTAGACCTGTTATTCTTACGGAAAAATAAAGAATCTAATGACTCTGACGAACCAGCGCAATGCGCGAAGCGACACACGACGCGTGACACCCAATAAGCGTACAGCTGTTTCTAAATAATAGCACGTTCATTGGATATCATGTGACGCGATTGTGCATCGCTTGTTTACCAGGAACTCGATGCAATGATCCGTACAAACTAAAACGCTTCAAAACGCTAGCAACTAGAGTGATCAGAGGCACTCTACTTGCAGCGTTAAGTGGATCTTAGTTTTAATGTACGAAACACATGATTTCTGCCCACAGGACGCGACAACGCTTGTCGTACGGCGGAAATTCGAACGGTAGCCAATCAACATGCCGTTTTTCGGTATGAACTAGAAGTTTATTGGCTGCTGCGCGAACTTCCGCCGCGCGGCAAGCGTTACTGTGGGCAGAAGCCATAATCGCACGAATTCAAAAATCGGGCTCCAGAACCATAAAACAATGGCAGTTAAGGGTATTCTTCTTTTACGACCAAAAAATAATCGATTGTGATTAGTCAATTTCTTACTGCTTAAAGCCCGCGTCACACGATACTTGTTTTTCTATTAGATCTAGTGAGACCTAGTAACATATTATAAATTCTTTGTTCTGATTGGTTAATTTTTAGTATGTGCTGGATTTCATAGATTTGTCAAGAAAACAAGCATATTCTGAGTCTGATATAAACCCCGGTCTACAATAAATGTTTTAAGCCTTAAACCTTAAGAAATCGAACAATCGTAGTCAAACGTGAGGAGAATAATCGACTGTCGTTGGTCAATTTTTTACGGTTTAGGACTTAAAGCATCTGTTCTAGATGGGGACTAAAACGGGGTTAACAATGAGAATTTAAGCTCTAAGTCTTAAGAAATTGACCAATCACAATAATCAAAATAATCATCAATTATTCTCCACTTGTTCGACTATGATTGGTCAATTTCTTAAGATTTAAAATACCTTATTGTAATCATCACGACACTATCGTATATCTTTCTACCGGAGACCAGTTTAAATAGGATTTTTGAGAAAGAAACATAATACACAGGAAAAAATATTTATTCGTTCACACATTACAACAAAAATTACGATTAATCTCAAAGAATGTACTATTAAAAATTGGAGTAACTTTTTTATAAGAAAAAATTACAAACCGATTACTCGACAAAGTTTGATAATTTTAGTGTTCAAATAGAACCACTCCACGGGAAGGTGTCGTGATGCGAAGCACCCGAAACTGATAAGAAAACATAAAATAAATAAGCTGAGGTGGATTTACATCGGGTTTCCGTACGAATATGCTTTTTAATTCTTACAAAAGTTTACTTCTTTACGGTCATGCTTGGAAATAACACACGACCATGTAACGTGACGAAAGAATAATGTGTTGCATGTACTTCGTGTATATACAATATCATAAAGATCATAATAGTCTTGCAAAAATACATCTCACCACTGCTGCAAGAACCGAACGCTGATTGGAGCACTTGATAGAAGCTTTGCGTCTTTATCTCCAAAAAGAAAAAAGTAAAATTAATACCAATTTCATAGTAAAATAAATAACTATAACAAAATGATAGACGACTTTCACGTAGTGTACGTCGCAGATGTAGAAAACAGAAAATAAAAGTCCAGCAGTGTTAAACGCAATATCAGAGAACATTATTACGCAACCCATAATCCTGACCTGTATTTTACACGCAAACATTGTCCTTTGAGATCCCAAAGAATTATCTCCCAAGATAATTTAACATGATTCAAATTATATTACAATGCCTTTTAATCTGCTGGTACAACACATCTATATTGTTCCAGTCGTTAGACTTTTGGTCCGTGCGCACTATAGGAAAGACTGTAACGCACATCATGTCCTTAGGACCATCATGGCTGTTTGTTTTGCAGCAATTGGCTGTAGGTCTTTTGAAATTGCAACATGTGCAACAACGTTTTCTCGATTATCTTCGAGGTCATACTATCCGCGAAGCACTCAAACTGCCGGTAAACGCTCTTATCAGCACTCTCGTCGTGCATCGTAATAGCCACCGCCACTGGATCCACCTTTTTTTCCAATGCGCAGATGAAACTCAGCAATTGTGCGCCATCGTTGTTCTGCTTGCTGAGCTGCTCCAATACTTTATCCGACACGATCGCTTCTTTCTCCAGCGCGCTCAACTGTACGTCCAAGAGCGTTTTGTTATTCTTCTTCCTGTTCTTCCATACGCATTGGTTGCCGGCACAGTGGAACGTGATTGTCTGATTGTTCCTGATGTGCATATGTGACAACGGCTCGATCTGCTTCTGCTTCGTCTCGAGGTCGAGAAATACGTTAACTTGCAACTTGAAGACTTTCTCATAAATATCCTTGATCAGATTGAAGACCACGTGGTACCAGTTTTCCCTTATGTACTGATCCTTGTCGACGATGTCCGTGCGCTGCTCGAAATCCTCCGGTAATCCGGCCTTGATGGATCGGCCAACGGTGATTACTCCTTTGTAGACTTTCTTCTTCTTCTTCGGTGGCACCATGTTCGGAGGCACTGTGCCGAACAACGTCTTCAGTAAGTTATCGTAATTCTTTTCACGGACGGCATTGCAAACGTCGAGGCTGAACATGCAGCAACGCTGAAACGCCACTAAGACGCGCTCGGACGTGATCGCGGTTGTATTTTGATCGAGCTCGAACGGATCTTGAACGCACATCGGCCTATTCACGTCCAATTTCCTGGCGTTATTCTCCAAGACGTAGCTCTTGTATCTGTTCATGTAATTGGGCAAGTTGTGCACCTGCCCAAACTCAATCGCCCGATATATCTTCCCGTCCAACAGACACAAGACAAATGAATTGAAGGTGAACTCGGCGTAGAAGGAGAAGAAATCGTGTAACAACTGCGGGATACTGCAGTTATTGGTGGTGGGCGGTATTGGCGTATTCTCGTTGAAATTCACCTGCCAGCCGTTTATGACCACCGGTCTGCAATTCTTCTGCAGCTCCAACAACGGCGGTAGAAGATTGACATTCTGAAAGTAAAAGATGACCAGGCACACCAAACCGTAGTTGGAGATCCTGCCGCCGCCTGAGATCCCGAGATGCTTCGCCCAATATTTGATCAGCAACATGAGCGGCTTCAGCCGGGGCTCATGCGTCGCACAATACTTTAAGAAGTGGCTCTTGTAAACCCCTAGGCCGTTCTTGAAAGAGATGTCGCAACAAACGTTGGTCGGTAGATAACGGAACTTGATAATAGGCGTTTTCGCTTTAGGGATCGCTATTATGTCGGTGAAGATGTATCTCAAGCTATACATGACTTTCCTCACTTTCTTGAAGATCATCGCGGTTATCATTTGCTGTGGCACGTTCGGTTGATTGAAGATAGGTGGTAAACCTTAAACGAAGAGGAAGAAAGGAACGTTATTCATCAAATGTCACCAACATAAATAATGACAACACACAATGAGATCTCACTTACCAACTCTGCCGAGATACATGTAGATGTCCAAGTCACATTCTTTAAAACTCAATTCTGCCACCGTCGAACCGAAGCTGAAGATTTGACATTCCGGAAAAGTCGGCCTGAATATCTCGTTCAAATGTGGACAGATAACCTTGTATCTACCCATCAATTCTTCGTTGCTGAGTTGTATTTCATTCAACAGCGCTGTCATTTCCTTGTCGAAAGCCACCTTATTGTCAAGAACATGATTTATATTGACGTAACTGATTGGATCTGCATTTTCCGCCGCCTTCTTGGCTGCTTCTATCTGTGACGGTGAATGCTTCTTTTTCTTTGGGATCGTTTCTTGGAAAAGTTTAAACAGAGGTGAACAAACATACATCATGGAATCTTCATGGAAAAATAGCGGAAAGCAATATGTATGACAATATAAGATAAATTTTTAGTGTCCTTACCATTATCGAATTCACCTTTCCTTCTTAGACATAATTTTTCCCCTTGAAACCAATGTACTTTACTCAACAATAGCTCAACAGGTTTACTGTAATATTACAACATCCACACATTTTAGTGCATACATAAACTTATAAACATATAAATACCATTCCTCATGAATACTATAAATTACCTATTATAATATTCAATGATGAAAGATTTGCGTCTGAATTGTTCTCTTTTAACTGTTCCAAATTGATGGAGGAAGCATACTAATTCGGCTCGCGATATGGATGTTGGCAAGGGGCAAACACAAACTGACCTTTCCGGTGGATAGAAAGCTTCCTCTGTTCTTTCTTCATGATGATTCGAGCTAGTAGCAACTTGTTTACTTGTGTGTTCAACAGGTTCAGTAGACTTTCCAGCATTCATTGTCAAAAATACTCGATAGATATACTAGAGCTATAAAATAATGGCTCACACTCACATATATATAGATATTTATTGTACTATGCTGAGTTTGGTTAAACTGATAATATCAATTCTTCAATGTTAGAGAAATGAAAGGAAAGCAAGAACCATTATTCCCGATCAAAGCTTAGAGCTTGACCATCTTTATTGATCGCTTTCAGAAAATACGTCGTTCCAATAAATCCTTGTGAATTTCCAGCACAGAGAACAACGTCATTCTCCGACTCAAAAAATATTAAACCATCTCTCTTGGCCTTATCGAAATTAATATAAATGAAGACTTCTGCGGTTTTGCGTAAGCCACTGATAGAATTCAATCCTTTAGCGAAATGAATATGATTTCTCCTCATACGAGACAGACCTTCAGTCTTTACCTTCGTCCAGTGTTTAAAATAAGTCCCGTGAATTATATCAAAATCAACAGATTCAAGTACTTTTAAACTCAACTCAGTTATGTCGCTTAGGGAGTGGCCTTGATTTGCTTTTATCTCTAAGACGCCATCAGCATCATTTAGGGTAAATCTTTGTTTGTTGTTGTTCTTCACCACTCTCTTGATATCATCAATGGTGTAACTAGGCAATGACTTCTTTAACAATTCTTCTATCGGGACAAAACCGTTGGGTTTGATAGTCAGACCTTCCTTTACAGCACCATGACGTAAGAAATATGATAACTTTTTGCTGAGAACAAGGTCACCTTTACCCCGATCCTGCAAACAATATAAAGAAGGTAATATACACTTGCTACAAAAAACGGGACTTTTCACTAATCCATAAAACTTTGTACCAAACACTAGAAGCTGTTCAGATACAAAGTTGGCATATAAATGATTATATAAACAAATATAGGAAATGTTAAACGAAGTGTAAGCGACGAACGATCGACGATAAATGTTAAACACGTTGCCTGTTTTTTCATAAAGAATTCAAAGACCTGCGACATCAGCATCTCTTACACGCGTACGTGATCTCAGGGGGTAATTGCATTAATAAACTGAATACAACATGCCATTGCAATCAAGATATTTAGGACATTGTTTCATCTCGGAATTACGTCACTATGAACTAACCTGCGAAAACAAAAGCAGCAAAACCACACGACATTCCCGCGGACTAGCTAATTGGGTATCTTCTCACCTGTGTCATAGATATACGTCTTGATGTTTGTATTCCTTGTGGAAATGGCAAGTTTACGGAATACTCATCAATTTATAATCACAATAATTGCATATACTTGACTAGCATGTCTTCGGCACGGAATGAATCGTATCTAGGCGTTTGCACGGACACCAAAATGTACTCTTCTTATCATGCCCGACTACCGGATGTTCGAACATGCTCCTCCATAGGCCATTATTGTGTCATAGCGTACATGCACACTTGTGAACAGAACAGTGGCGACACTTTTCATTGGACGAAGTTTTAGATCATTTTGAAATAACATTCTGGAATAATTTTTGGAGAACGTCCAAAGCGCTACGCTTAAGATAGCTCATTTATCGCTGCGCGTCGTCCGTTGTTCGTCCGCATTTTCTTTTTGTCCGGCAAAATTAAACAACGATCACGTGTTTTCGCGCTAACGCGCGAATCGATTATAATCGATTGTCCGAGCGAGACTCGCGCGACCACGTGTGGCAACTTTGCGGCGTAAGTGATACGCCGTTCTCGACAGGAAGGATGTCAATAGCGTCCAAGGCTACCTTCGGTCTGTGTTTCGTCGTATCTGTCGGAATAATCGGCTACGTGCATTACAAACAGGCGTACGACAGGTAGATTCATCGGAGAGCCGGAATATTCGACGGTTGGGTTATGTGCGCGCGGTGTTTTCAGGAAGCAACTTCGCTTGGGTATTACGCGAGACATTGAGCGACAAGAACGTCGGAAGGCCGAAAATGTCTACATTCTGCAGCAGCAGATCGAGTTAGCCAAGGAATTGCGCAAGAAACAGGCGATCGAAGGAGACAATACGTAGTGTGAGGCCTCGCTCCTTCCGAGTGACGGGTTCTTCCTGCAGTACAGACGACTAGAATAGTGCGAAGTTCGAGTATTACGTAATCGAGCGTCACAACTTCCTTGTGATTGATATATCACTCGGTCGACGTTCTTCCAGAAGGATAGTTTGAGAATAGCTGTTCGTTGATACCAACGTTATGGCTGCCGATGAAACAACGGATCAACCTGGTAAGTTTTAGAACCTTGCAAATGATATTTAAAAAAATAAGGTGCAAGAAGTATTTTTAGAGCACCTCTGTCAAGCATGTGCAGATATATACACACACACGACATACATACATACAGCAGTTATACATGTTGAAGATACAAAAAGCTCGTGTTTTATTTTCTGATAAAAATATCGCAAGAGTTTTTACTCACGTAATGCTACATATTTTATTTGATCAAATTAGAAACCATTTTTTATATTTTGTATATAGAATAAAAAAGGAAATATATTTTGAAGACATAAAAACAATTTAACCTTTATCTGGATAGAAGAACTTCTGAGATTCTTTTATTAGTAATGAATTTAATAGTAAACAGCTTATCATCTATATTCATAATGTTACTATTTTCCTAAATAAATCAACTGAATTAAAAGAAGCGAAATATTTTAGAATTATTAATTTCAGCTATTCTATACTGAAAGCCTCTGAGGCTCTTCTATCTGTTATAAAATCACTCTATACTGATGAAGGTTAAAGTAAGATGTGACAGCAAATTCCTGTTTTACAGATCTGTCCTGTGTAGAGGAGAACTTGATGAGCCTAGAGAAATTGGACAGAGCATCGCCTGACTTATGGCCTGAACAAAGTGAGTGCACTTTTTTTTAAAGGTCTTCTTAGAGTTTACATACATAATACATTATGTATATGTTAGCAAGCAATGAAGTTCCAGGTGTGCACGAGTTTGTCGCTCAAAATTCGCCGCAGACAGAGCCGTGTTCCTGGACAGCGAGTCTCACGAATGACGACATGAATCACTTGCATCGTGAGTTGATGTGCATTAACGTACGACTCTTCATGCTATGTCGCTAAATACCGTGAAATATTTTCTTGCAGAACTGGGTAATTTATCAATGACCGGGCTTATCTCGGAAGTGAAAAGACTGCACGATTTAGCTTATCAGCTGGGTCTAGAAGAGGCTAAGGAAATGACGCGCGGCAAATATTTGAATATATTTAAACATAAATAATACATTATCTCTGAGAAAATTCACCGAAAAGTAAAAGAAAATAGAAAAACGTGAAGATGCAATATGCCGATCGTTCGATACTGGGGTCTCTTTGATGAAACTTTGAAGAACGGTCGCGCTCTCTCGCGGCCTCAGTAATTCTCTAAGATCCACCTCGTGTACCTCTGTACGTTGACGAACGCAGACGGGAAAACGGTGGTTGAGTCGCAGCTAGACCCATATGATAGGATTCCGACCTGATGAAAGCAAGCAAGCGCAAGCAAACAAACAAAAAATACAAAAAAGTAAAACATTACACGCACGATCGCGCGAGTCGCGAATCCGTCGTAGTGTACATGTTTTTCGTGCTCGTGACTTACCAGGAAATATGTGTCCGCATATTTGTACAACATAGGACTGCCGCTATACCCGGAGCAGGGTTCGCAGCTTCCTGTGGCGCATAATTCGACGGACAGACTTTGGCTCAGGTAGTCCGAGCACTGCTGCTTAGGTACGAGTTTTAGCTGTAATGACTGTTGCGTCGTTGGCTGCTCTACAACAGGGTCGCAGCACACGGACGTTGTTATACTAAACACTCACACTTTTTACGCTTGTATACTACAGTTTACGCTTCGGTAGTTTCGTTTCGATCGATACGATACCCTTCTGACCGGACAGTCTTCCCCATCCGACGACAGTGCATGTACTTCCCAAGCTAACGTATCTGTCCTCCGGTATGAAGCATATAGGTTGCGCTGTGGCTGAAGACCGGATGTATTGCATATTTTATTGAAGGAGACAGCTTCTCTCTCTCTCTCTCTCTCTCTCTTTCTCTCGAAGTGAACTGTCGTTCGTTCGAGTGTACATATGTATTGAGGAACTTTGTACATACCTGTGAAGTCGATAGTCTTCTTCAAGCGAAGCAAGGCCACGTTGTTGGAGAAAGTCGCGGCGTCGTGACCCGGATGTTTGATCACGTACGATATGTCGTGGCTGCTGGTTTTGCGACCGCAAAATAATCCGTTGCAATCCGGATCAGACTCTGTATTATATTCACCGATAAGCACAGAGCATCTAAACGTGAGAACGGTAAATTGCCGTGATTGTTGCATGCCAGACTGATCGAGAGACTCAGAGACTGTTGTACACAATCGAAAATCCATAGCAACGACATTATTCGTTATATACTGTGTTTTTCGACTGTTATACATCTATATATATATATATATATATACGTACAATTTGTATCTCTCCGATTTCGCGAGTGCGCATGTAGCTGTAGTTAATACTGTACGCTCACTAACAATCACGCCACTGCACGAGTATTTCATCTCACCCGTTAACATATCTGAAAGCGAAGCTCTTGGCTAATCATTCTGAGGAAGCGCATGTTTCATCTAACGAGGCAGATCCAGCCGATTCTCTCCCCGTTCTTTTCGAACGGAGACGAGGTTGAGTGTAGTTCGCTCTATACACGGTGTCGCAGAAGTCATGCGTTTCCGATGATTATAATTTTTATAACAATGATATTTTTTCACTTTGTACTTCGGCCGAACGTTCTCGGCGACCACAGTTTCCTTAGAAATGCCGAGTTTCAGCTGAATGTTCTTAGCGAAAACTATCCTGCTTACCAACGGTGACTTCCGAGACACTCTTGTATCGATACTCGACCTCTTTCAGCGACACGAGCGTTTCTCTGCGAATACTTGCTTATAAATCCGATCCTTGCGACAAAGGGGTACGCCCCTAGAGCGTCCTCGTTGTTCCAAATAAGGCTCTTTCCGCACTGCGAGTTCGGGGACGGTTGCGTCGGGTAGAGATCGGAATTCGCGTACGACGGCCGTCCGAAGTAGTCGGCCGTGTCGCAGCAGATTTTCACGCGCGTCTGATCGTACCCGCACACGGCTTGTCGCAATCTACATCAGTGGATGAGCGAGCCTTGGAAAATCTACGCTTAGCCGTTTACATCCGTTTGACGTAAATTCACTTATTTATTTACTTATTCATTCATTAACGGGATCGCTTGTTTTGCACAAATCAATGGAAACGAGGAGAAAAGAAATCCTGTCGAAAAAAGCCAGGTGGGAATCCATACAGGAGATCCATATGGAATCCCCACGATTGTCTCTTGGGATTTGCGACAAAAACGCAGATCCTAGGTGGGAATCCTACATGAATTTTCACAAACCATGTGGGTTCCTACACGGATTTCCACACACCGTGTGTATTTCTATATGGATCTTTGTTACCCTATCCATGGACTCACCGTGAGTCCCCTATGGATCCCCGTGGGAGTCCACCTGGAAATTTTCAACAGGGGAGGTACGAAATCGATCGCGTTACCTGTGCACAGGAAGCTCGTTTTGACCCATGAGCGACGCAATCGCCGGACAGTGCTCGACGAAGGCGCATCTCTTGTCGTCGGGGCAGGAAAGAGTGTTATTCGGGCACATGTAGTAGAACTGATACTCGGGAGGCTCGCACAGCTGCGAGGCCGTAGCGATCGGCAGTAGTAAGAGCGACAGTAGGCAGTACATTTTCCGTGGAGATGCGAAACGGGACAGTCGAGATCGAGGATTCGCTGCTGGAGGGTGCGTCGGGGAGGTTCTCTCGACGTCGACTGATTCTGGAACGCTGCTTTCCCGTGCGAGAGGGAAGCCGACGTCGAAGGATCGAAGGATCCCCGTCAGGCTTTCGCCGCGAGATCCGTCGTCCTTTCGCGCGGAAGCGCCTCGGCGTTCGATGTCGCGGACGCGAACCAGCATCGTCTGCACCGGATGATGGACTGATCTCCGCCGTCGCATCTGCACGCACCTGTAACGGTGACGCAGTGCGTCGGCGACAGACAATTCCGTTTCTCTCGGTTACCTTGACTGGAGCATTATTCCCGCATCCGGCGGATGCGCGATTATCGCGCGAAAAGTTATACGTGCGCGCGGCATCGTATTGCGCCGCCTCTGGATTTCTCGGTAAGCAGAATAACGCAGATAGACAGTTAATGGCAGGTAGATTTTCGATTGTTATCTTATTGATGAACCAGCATAATCGTAACGCGCATACTTCGCATTGGAAGATACAAGCTGGACAATAAATTATTAAGTACTACTCTGGCGCGAAGTTGACTCGCCTTCGGCGCAACAGTAGACCTGTTACACAACAACGTCAATATCCTGAACTCTCTTTCATCGATAAAAGTGTCTGTAAAAGTGGCTTAGGAACCGCCCGATTGGCTGAGAAGCCGCGTTTAAAGCACTTCCGTCGATAAAAATGAATCCGGAACATGGACTTAAGTCGCATGTCGCTGTCGGGATGCAGCCGATAGTTCGATGAGAGAATTAGTCGAGAAATAAATTCTCTCATTGGATCTTCACTGCGTTCCGACATACGACATATTATAGAATAGGTTTAAGGATCGGTTGTTCTACTTTCGGATATATTTATGTAATGAATAATTATCTGAAGAACGTCCCCGTACGAAAATAAACTACGAGAGTACAAAATTTCCAGTACAGTAACATACCAGTAATTTATTCGTATCGTAGTTTATTTCCGTATGGGAACATTCTTCAAATATTTATTCATTAAATAAATTCATCCAAAGGTAAAACAACCAGCGACCTAACTGATTGGAAATCTTAACAGTATACGTTGTCGTTACATTGCCGTCGCGAAGTTATAATGGCAGGAAAGGCGCGACAACGTAACGATAACGGCATCGTCGTTAAAAGTTACAGAACAGAGTTACTATTTTACTATAGGTCGTTTATACTTTGCTTTGGTTTTCTGAGATTTCGCGATGTTGAGACTCTTAGCAATGCGAATTCCGTCTCTCGTTCCACTCGATCGCGGTCTCGATGATGCCGGACGAGCGGACGTAGTCGACGGCGACGATGTTCGCGGTGCGTTGCCATTTGCTGTTGTACCAGTTGGTGACGTTGATGTTCACCTTCTCCGCCATTTCGCGGATGCCCCCGAGCCGGTTCGTGATCACGTCCAACGTGTTAGGCGTTAATTCCGCCATCGCCGACCTCGGTGTCGATCTAAAACGTCTGAAAGGAGAAAGAAGAGCACAGCTCGCGAAGAATCGACCCGGGCAACATAATGTCTGAAGTCGGGACGGTTGGGATAGTCTTTAAGACGTTTTATGTCCGAATTTAGACATTATGCTATTTAGGGAGGGAAATGAAACTCGGTCATCGTCACACTTGGTGTGCGATGCCACGTACCCGATACTCTCGGTCTCGATGTGGCTCAGATAATTGAACAAGTCCTGGATGTTCCTGACGTTCCCCCACTGGTGCGTCACGCAGGGCCACACGCTCCCGTAAAGGCTAACCACGCGTTTCTCGTCGTAACCGATGATGAGTCTCTTCCCGGACGACCAGATCGTGTTGAGCGTGCTGCTCCAGCCGTAACTCTTCGGCAAGTAGTACCCGGCGAACTGTTCCTCCAAATATCTCACGAAGTCGTGGTGTATTCCCAGTTCTGAACCGAAACCTGACGAGAATTCCGTGTTATTAATTACACACATGATGAGGCAAGAACAACTACCACCTTGAATATCTTCGAAAAATTAAAAATCTCTCATTAACGACGCGGAAAAAGAAATTAGCTGACCATATAACACAACTGAAATTTAATTACCAGATCTAGTTTTTAGCTGTGGGAGCCAAAAATTGGGTACCGAGACAAAAGAAATTAACCAAATTCATTAAATCTTAGTTGTATTATACGGACAGTTAATTTTTACCTGCAAAATCTAGTTTTTAGTGTGAATTAATTTGTCTTTTCGGTGAATTGACCGTGGACGAGGATGTAAAAAAAATGTATGTTTACAGCTGTGTTCTAAGCGACGATCACTCGTAACGATGCAATTTTTATTGGATACATTTCTGCCCCGCTATCATATTTTGAGGATATTCAGGGTGGTAAAAATTGTCACTCCCCTGCAACGAGGAATGTTAATTATACAAGAAACGGTTCAACAAACGAGACATTACCGACAGGAAACTCCTGCACGTCGAATATCACGATCTCGTTCGTGTTGTTGAGGAAGGTCTTCACTTGGTCCACGACGTTCTGCATGGGAGTGGCCCGGAACAGCCCGTGATTAGCCCACCAAACCGTGTTGGTGAACGGGTAGTGGCCGACTCTGATGTCCAGGTATCGTACCCCGTGGATCAGTTGTGCGAGCACGTCCACGTCCTGCGGTTTAATTATCCTGACGATTATCAGCAACGGTTATTCCATAGTTGTTCATTATTATCTCGGTCTGGATGGTTTCAAGCTCCTCCTCCTCCTTCAAAAACCTCCCGATGAACGTCCGCGATCCCTGAGTAATCTATGGAATTACCTGCGTTATCACGAATCTGTGAATGATATCCTCGGAATTGGCCCTCTCGTGTATCGCATACGACGCAGAATCGTGCGTGCCGGGTAGGAACATCCTGTTCATCGACAGGGAGCCCAGAACGTCCTTCCTCTCGGCCATCCAACGTGGTTGCGTCCGCATACAATTCGTCAGCCTGATCGTGCTGTTTCTCAACCAGGCGACGTGGTACTCTAATCAAACCCGAGCGCTTTAAAGCTTTCTGCGACATCGACACATTTAATCTTCGAAGGAAAGACAGAAGAAGGAAGGAGAAAGGAAAAGAAAAAGATACAAAAGCAACAAAGACGGCCCTCGCGGCTTTGTTCTTATCGACTCGCCTCTCGCCGGCAAAAGCCGCGGGTATATCGCGTACGTACTCAAACATTGTTGCACGAACATGAGGTCCGAGGTGGGAACGAACGTGGCCTGCAGCCCGGTCCTCTTGATGCCGCTCGGCGCGTTTGGTACCAGGGTATAAATTGGCTCGAGGTCGTCGGTGGGTTCGCTCGTGTACAAAGCTATCGTGTCGCCCGGCTGGTACCTGGCGTGATTCCAGTAAATCTCAATCTCGCGTATCATTTTCTTGGACATTATGGGCGAGATAATCAGCCCGACGTGTGCGCGTTGAAAATCTAAAAAAGCAGAGACGAGGATACGCCGAGGCCGAATTCATTAACTGCGTCGTGAGAATTCTCGAATTTCGAGGCGCGATCATTCGATCCGGACTGCTATTCCATACACACACCTACCGACGTCTGTCGGTTTGTCAAGTTGTGCACGGAGAAAAATAATTCGCTGGCACAGCAAAACGATTTGTTAAGAATATTAATTGCCCTTCACTGGATTATTTTGCTAAATCTACAAATTTTGCTGCAAGAAAATGTTAGTAACGTAGGAAAATACCATCTTGTTCTAACAGCAAATTAACGTGTCTTAAGGATGAATCCTTTCGGTCGAATATTTTTCTATCCTGATAACAAAATTGCTTCTAATATTTGACAACATATATAATCTTGATAAATAACTATGTAGAGAAACAATCCCGGATATGGTTATTATTTAATTCCTATGGCACTGTAATTACCGTGCTCGGCTCTTAATGGCCTTGTATCAACAACTTCAGGATTGTTTCTACTCTAATTATGAATTCGCTAATTTGGTTACGCCAACTATTAATTTTATCATTGTCGCAACGAATACCCAATAAACATCAACGAACAGTAACACAACATCAATGTTATGATTCTCCACTCATCAATGTAAATACGATATACCGCGTATTATGTAACGATAATTGTTGAGTAGAAAATTATTGATGTAACGTTACTGATAGTTGGATTTACTGGAGTATATGCAGTAGCAACAACGTGGTTTCGCCGCAATAGCAAACTTATTTTTCTCCGTGTATAATCCACGCAACACACATAAAATAGCTAAACGAGACATACCGGCCGACATTTGTCGATAAATGTGTATAGTCGATCACAAAATGGTTGCAACACTTTTTTTGACCAATCCCGGAACGCATCTCGTGTTCAATAGAATTTGTTTGTTTAGTAAATTTTAGGAGACATACATTTTTCTATTGGATACAAGATACGTGGCGAAACTCATCGAGAGGGAAACGTTGCAACCTTTTTTACGGCTGACCACACATACCGAATACAGCCCCTGATATACTTGATGCGATGAGACTATAATCTTCGATCTCTCGATCGGACTCACCATCTCCCGTTTCGGGCTCGCAGAATCTACCGGTCGTGAGACAGTCGGCGATCGTTACTAAAGAGAAAAACGCGGGAAAGACGGCCGTGAGCAGCCTCATCTTCCTCCTCTTCTTCTTCGTTTCACGTAGTGGCACGGCAGAAAACCTCGGTCCGTCCGTGCGGGACGTTGACATTCCTCCTTCGTGCCGCGATCGTTTCGATTCTTTCCACGAAGCTGAGAGAGGCTACGCGCGCGCCGGCAGAAAACTGCTGCAAAGACGTCGGCCTTCAACTTCGATCCGGCTAGTTTCTCGTGCACGACGAGAGAGAACACGGCCGCGTTCGAGCTTGTGAAATTACCACATTCATGAAACTCGCGGAAACATAAGGAACAACGGCTCTGATCTCGGGTGAAATTCAACGTGTGTATCCCATTAAAATATCTCTTATATAGGGCCAAGTTACGCAATTCTCTCTCTTTCTCTCTGTACACGACGTCAACGTGACGTCATTGGCACGCCGAGATAATCAAATCATAAATGCGAGCAATAAAATTTGTCAACACTCGCGCGAGCAATTGCGACACGACTATTAGGAAACGATCGATCGACTCGAACGGCGCGCTCCTTAGACCTTCACTTGCGAATCTGCGGATAAACGCAGCTCTCTTTCTCTCTCCGCGGATAAATCACGACTGATCGGCGCGATCGGGTCAAGTCGGGCAACTCTAAGCACGCGGCCGAGGTGACGATAAATCCGAGAGATATCTACCGAAGGGAAAGAAAAAAATCAAACGGCCAATCGCCGGCGTTTCTCTGCTTTTATACCAATCACCTCCGCGAGCGCGTCTCCTCTTCCTTATCATGAAATTAGTAGAGGATTTTCTTGAGCTCGCCTCGCGGTGATAATTTCGTCCGAACTTTTATTTACGTAAGAAATGCCAACGCGGGCGGACGAATGAGCGATGCTAATTAAGATTGAAGGATTCCCCGGGTAATTACCATCGGCGACGAGATGATATCTCACGCGGCGTGCTTAATCTCGGCCCAACGCGCGATCGCACGAAAGAGGAGAAAACGATCTCTCACCGAAAAGGAGATTTATCGAGTGATATTATGAGCGCCGCTTCGAGAAGTAGTTAATAGTAATGTATGAAAAGTCGGGGTCGTTGATAGAGTGAAGAAAGTAAGCGGATTTCCTCGGCGAGTAGATTTTACACACATTAATAATTTTAGTCATAATTCCGGTCCAACATTATAAAATTGTGTGGTAAGGTTCATTACAATATTCTCTCCGTGTGTGGATGGCTAGTTTTTAGCTATGGGAGCCAATTCTTTTCTCCGTGTGGTTATCGCTGTGACGACTACAGGCTCTTACGAGTGACGTAAATTGATTGGAGCCGAGATACATATTTTCTGAAGACCTCCTCTAGAACTTTTTAGAAGACCCTTCGGCGCATGAGTCATACGAACATCGGAGAGATTAGAGATGTTCCGCTCAAGATATATCATGAATAAGTAACCTTAAGGATTACTTTAGATATACTGGGTACGGTCGATATAGGTGGATAAACAAATAACATAGATATGTATACAGCCATCGGAAAGATTATGAAGAAGGAAGTTAACGCATTAAACATGTAACAGTGACCGCGAGAACAGTGGCCGACCTCGGGGTAAGACTGGACGACGTCCGTTCTCCCGGCTGGCGAACGGAACGCGCGGCGCATTTCCGCGATAATCGGCGACGCGCGAAACGTAAAATAAAATTAAGAGAAAAAAAAGGAACTGAGAGAGAGAGAGAGAGAGAGAAAAAGAAGTGAAAAGAATGCATCCGCTCGGTCGCTCGTCCGTTTCGTCCGAACACGCTTTGCCACGCAGAGCCCGATGCCGTGAAACTATGCAGCGCGATTTGGTATCACGCGAACACGCCGGTAACAGCGGCAGCAATCACCACACGGTTTGTGACTCGCCAAGCATAAGGCAGCAAAACGTTGCTCCCCGCTCTCCTCTCATTCTTCCTCCCGGAGGAGAAGGTTGCAAGATACCCACGGGGTGGGATCGTAGCGGTGGCATAATTAAAGACCGCCAAAACAGCCCCGTGTCGAGAGCAGCCGTCAAGATGTCGAGATACCTCTCCGCTCGACAACGAGAAATAAAAGGGAGAAACGACAAAAGAGGGGAGGGCGGAAAGAAAAGAATGAAACGGAGCGAGAATAAGGAGGGAAAGATAAAAGTGGAGAACAAGGGGAAGAGAAAGAAAGAGAAAGGGAGAGAAAAAGTGCCGAAATCTATGATGATCTCATGTGAGACAAAATACTGTTGTATCAGTGGAATTGGTCAACAGGCACCGTAATTGGAGTGAATTTTCTTCATTTATCGAAATCAATACATCATACATTGTTTCAACGACTAAAGCATCTTTTTCGATCTCGTGTCGTTCCACTTTTTATAGCGAAACTCGTTGCATTTGTTCTTATCAACAGATAATCCCGCCAATTGTATCATGAAAATGATAATTTGATTTAAGGCTCGCTGCCTCGGTCGTCTTGTTTTATGACGTCAGAAGCGAGGAAATCGAGCTTAGAATTCTTGTGGCGTGCGTTCGAATAAAAGATATACCCGCAAAATGACGTTTGTGGCATTTGATATTTAAAATATTGTATTTCACAATTTTTATCTACTTCACGCATTCATCCATCCTTTATAACTACTTGACTAGTTAAAATTTAATACACAAATATTACCGCACAGATAATGCTTCTCTCCTATTATTATTATTATTTCAATTCTATCTATCCTAACTTTTTTTATCTAATCACTTATCCTTTTTTTATCTAATCACTTATCCTTTTATTTATTTATGCACTTTTATTCATTTTCTACTTAATTTTTACACTAATCCCACTAACAGCTTATTCCTTCTCTTTACATCCTTTTACTCTCAACCTTATTTTCCTTTCTCATATCACTAACTTTATCTCTTTTCTTTTTTTATCTTTAACTTCCGCAATATATTTTCATTATCTATATCTAACTTTTTATCTTATATCCTTCTCCATTTTCCTCGTCACTACTTAAATCTTCAAACCATTCTCTTTGTTCTACGTTATTCTACATAGTGGTTTACACAATCCTGTTCTTTGCCACACAACTCGTATATTTCTCTTTCAACCATATATCTCGTTAATAAAGGATATGAATATAAATATAAATATTTGTAATCGACTCAGCAGTTGTAAAATACTCCAAACATTTTCCTTTTATTCGAACAATCAATGAATAACCGTGAGATTGACGTAACAAAATCACGAGAAAAGGCAAGTTAAACAAAAGGTTGCATGTCATGTTAATTTTACGGCAACTTATTAATTGTTAGAACGGAAGGAAAGTTTTCCGAATATTTCACAAGAGTGCTGAATCAGCCATAAAATGTCATTTTATGGATGTATCTTTTTATTTGAACGTACACCGGAAGAATTCTGCGCACGCGTTTTCTCGCTTCTGACGTCATCGAACCAGACGACTGCGGCGAAGGATAAGGAAGTCTAACATCTGTCCGACTGAAAGTTAGAAATGGCTGACGCGCTTCTCTCGCGAACTGGCTGGTTACCTTACGGAATCTCGCACATGATAGATGATAAGCGTAGGACGACGCGACGAGATTGAGCCGCGAGAAAAAGATCGAAAGGCCGAAAACCACAACAGGAAACTGGATCAGTCGGTGTCAAAAGGAAAAAAGAAAAATCAGTCTCACACCTACCTGTTCGTCGCGATCGACTACCGCTTGACGTTGAGACGAGGCGGCGAGCGTGACGCGGCGTGCACCTTCTGGTAACCTTCGTCGTACAATGTTCTCATACGCGCGTCACGAAAGCACGTAGCGTAATCGAGCGAGTTTTTTTTTATCGGTGACAGGCCGGTCGCTGGGCCTCCGATGAGAACGAAACGCACATCGAAAACGAAAGCGGAAACGAGGGCGTGTGTGATAGGCTAGTGGTGGCTCGCTGCTGCTTATGTAAAAGTACCGCTCTGCGCAGAGAGAGCGTCATTCGTTTCCGCTTTCCGAGAGATCATTATCGGACGCTTATTATACCAAACAGCGCGGCAGGATGTTGTAAATAGTTCGTTTATGCACGGGGGGAAACAACAAAAAACATGATTCGCACGCGGAAGAACCGGCGCGACAGGAGGTTGCGGCTGGTGTGAGGTAACAGCGTGAAGGATCGCATTCCGTCTGTGTTGAAAAACATTTACAACGACGGATAGAGACGCGGGAAGACGATAAAGTTACTCGGTGAACGACCGGTCTCGATCCGCGATTCGCCATTCAGAAGTCCGCCGTCGTCTGGCCGGGCAAATTCAAAGGAAGATCCGAGAAAGGGGCAGACGTATCGCCGTGCATTTTTTTTTTGGTTTTTATCATCTTCCTTTATTTTACAAAACTGAAAAAAAGAAAACTTCTGCGAGAGTAACAAACTTTTGGCTTATGTGACTAGTTGTAATACTTAGTGGCAATACTAAATTAGTGCGATGTAGGTATGTACATTTGTTGTTTTACAGACATCACGATGTTCGATCGCGAGGAAGCACGCGCGGCTCTGTCGTCGTCGTCAACGGAGAGATTTCTCCTCTCCGTGCAGCTTCCATCTGTGGAGTGCGCGGCGTTAATTGTTTTCATTCAGTAATTTACGAAACTTCGTTTTGAGCGTGTTTCGCGTCGCAAGATGCTCCTTCTCTGTGTCCCTCTCTCCCTCTCTCTCTCAAAAGTGTACGTGTCGAATAATGAAATAAAGGAAAATGCTTCGTTTAAGTTCGGAGAGCGCCGATAAAGGTTAATAATTAAAAGAGGAGGACAGATATACGAGTAGAAAATCGCGAAAAATCTCATCTCGTCCTCGCAATTTCTCCGCCCGGAATACGCTCCGAATAATTATCCTAAAGGTGTCTCGCTAAAACAGTTATATATTACAGAATGTTAAAAGTGTTGCACACGTGCGCGCATTGTCCGTTTCTTGCCACGAGCGGATTCAAATTTTGACGTACATAGAAAATCACACGCCCTTCTCATTCGGCACATTTCAATTCCACTCGTTGATGCATCTCACACATATATACCTTTCTCTCTCTCTCTCTCTCTATCTCATTCGCTTCTTAAACCAGATAGCGAATAATTTAACTTACGGATTACATAGGTACATAAACGTTAGACTACTTTACGATAATGTTCATAGTCTCTCTCGTGTGGAAGACGCGGTATGGCAGGATTTTCTTTTTGATTAGGAATAAATCCCTTTCTTTTCTTGTATTTTTTTGTTCTCTAGCGCAGGCTTGGCGGGCGCGATTTTGGCCTTCTCCGTCGCGGAAAGAGGAACTTCGAGCGTTCCTTCGTTCGTTCCTTTTGAAATTAATGTCGCGAGTACGAGTTATCGATGTTGCGTAACGAAGGAACGCGTGATACACCGAACGGAAAACCAGGAAGGCCTGCCGCGTAAATGCAGCGCGTTTTACCTGTTTGGATTTCGCGTACGCGATGAGAAACGTTTGCAATAATGGTGTATGGGGGAGTTTACAGTTTGCCACACACACACATATACTCATGCATACACAAGAACGAGTCAGATCCCGAGTGAGTATAAACCGTGTGGACATTATGAAACAAGGAAGTACACACCGTATATGTGTGCGTGCGTGTGTATGTGTGTATATACGGTAGGTTCGCGCACGTAAACATTAATAAATCATTAACGCGAGAAATTACAAGGATAAAAGCTAAGCGTCGCGAGCACGAGAATGCGCTCCCTCTGAACTGCGGCTTCTGTGAGGTTTCGTTGCGAACAATTGCCGTTACGGCACGGAATAAACGTGCGCAATGCGAACGCGAACAGTTAATTAACGTGTATTCGCGAATTAATTTACAAGCGTGCCTGTGTGAATCATCCGCGTTCTCCGAATCATTCTGTTTTTTTTTTCTACGTCGCGAGCCATTCGCGTCGCGTTTTTCTTTTCGTACCTCAAAATATTCGAGAAAACATCCTTCCTCTCGTCATATATCAGTACTTACGATACTTTTCCCTTTCCAAAAAAGAAAAAAAATTAAAAAAGGTTCCTCGAGTTTGCAAGTATATAAGAACTTTGAGAAGATATTCGGGTATAAATATGAACGAGAAATTACTTCTGCGGCGACATCACCGCCGCTCATACGATGAAAAGAAAACAGCAAAGTAACAAGATTGCAGCGCGCAAGAAAAACACGATTTCTAACAGAACCTTCTCTCGGTTAAGTATTTAATGTTTTTAGAAAACCTCTCAATATCCTTCAAAGTATTTCCAAAGTGTGCTTTGAACGCAAATCAAAAAGAGTAGCACTCGGGCGAATTCGCCGATAAATAAAATCGACTTTTTACCGACTCGTGGCGCGAATCGCGTTGATTGGGGACGATCTAATTAGCGAGAAACGGGATAATCCGCCACCGCGTCGTCTCTTTCGTTCTCGAATTTGACAAGCTTAATTCTAAGCGAAATCGACCCCCCCCCTCTCTCTCTCTCTCTCTCGTGAAATTATTTAAAGCCACCGCATCCTATGAAAGAACTAACGTATACATCGTGGAATATTCGTCTAAGAATTAGTACTTTACGTATAATTATTTCGTAAGCGGGCGAGAAGGATAACGAAGGACCGAATTTAAGGAAATTCGTATATTTCGTGATTGAGTTTAGGAGATTTAGGCGATGAACTTTCTGAGTTCTCCTCTGTCGCGATAGCGTTCCTTTGACGAGACTCGTGAATTAATTATCTCGATTTGTCGAAATCCCCAATTACCTCTCGAACGACGTCGTTATCTTAACAAGATTTACGCGCGACGAAGATCGAAATGCGCACAATTTCTCCTTCCCGGGATATTTCCCCCGTGAATCTATATTCGATCATCCCTTCGAAAAAGATATTCGGTCTGGAATTTAAGTTGTCCAAAATCGAAAAGTCTCCCTAACAGAAGCTCCGGACTCGAACTCCCGTTGATTTTGGCTGCAAGTGGGAATCGTTGAATGTCGTCGGAGGTCCATCGCGTGTATTACATTAAAATATAAGACTGCAAATCGCGCAATGCGATCATCTGACGATTCCTCGCCGGGGATGAAAGTGACAGAACATACACTGTAAATTCAGTGTGTGTTATTTTAGCCGAGGCTTCCTTTTACATGACGTAAAACGGCAAGGGACACGTAAAAAAAAGATTCAAAATGTGTAATTTTTAGCCGTTGAAGCGTGCAAAAATAACACACTCGGATTTGCAGTGTATTGCGGGTCAGAGAGCGGTGGAAAGATCTACTTGTTCCGTCTAACGTTTACGTATATCGTTCGATCAAGCCGATAAAACGCACGTCGTCTCCACATCGTGATCCCGTCCTGCCGAGCGGGCGGTTCTCTACTGGCGCGAGGAAGTAAAAAGGAAAAGAAATTACCACCGAAAAGAACGCAGCAACACGGCTAATTTACTTAGTTAAAGTCTTCGATATCAGTCCATCGGAGTTCTTCTCCGTGCACGTATCAACGGACGATCCGCGCGCGGTGCGTTGTCTACTTCGCTGTCGTGAGCAGTCGATGCCGTAACTAAAACGGCGGATCGAGACTATTATAGTCGAGCAGACTCTCCGGAATCGACCGAGTCGAGCGATTCTCCAGTCGGTCCAGTCTAGATCTTGCTCGATCTGGCTTCCGGGTTGGCGCCGCGCTCTTCGTGAATTTTTCCCCCCGACGTGTTATCATCGAACACGCTTCGGATCACTTCTTCGGGGGAGACAGTTTCGCATCGTGAAACTGGCGCGAAACGGTTTCAGGTTGCTCCTCTTCCTGAAGAAATCTACTGCCAGTTCACGAAAAGTTGGGAAGAAATCCAGGGAAACGGCGCCGACCCGGAAGTCGATTCGAGAACATTTCTCCGCACCGCGAAAGCCTCAAGAATATCAGAGCAGTCTAGATTTGATGATTAATCAGTCTAGTCTCGACTATATTGGTCGGCCTAACGGAGACTCACCGGCGATGGGAAATCGCCTCGATTCCGAAGAGCGACAGATTCGGCGTGTGTTCAACGAGGCTGCCATGAACGAGGAGAAAATTCGGAACGAAACGCGACGAGCTCGACACGATGCTACAAAAATATAAATTAGTCGGCTCTTTGTTCTCTTACAATATACGTACCGAAGATGTACAGTAGTAGTCTCGTGCGCTGTGACTCGTCGTCACGGCGACGTTTTTCGCAGGATGAGCTCGAGAAGAGAATCGAACAGGCCCGCCGAGAAGGCGGCGTCAACGCCGCGCGATTCGCCGCGATTAGTGTAGCGCCTGGCTTAAACTATCGTTAAATACTACGCGCGCTTAATTAATTAACATATACGTGGATAATCAACTAATCGGTCCAAGTGCTGTACAGGCGACGTGGCGCAGTAACAGGGGTTACAGGGATGTCAGGACAGGTGCGTTGTGGACGTCGCGAAAAAATCTCTCTCTCTCTCTCTCTCTCTCAATCAACTAACTAACCAATCAACCAATTAATATATATCAATCAATCAATCAATAAATATCTCTTAAATTACCATCTTACTAAAAAAGGAGGAGCGCTTTCCGTCTTACACTTAAAGTTAAAGATAACATCGCGCAGCGGTTACACAGATTAGGTGCTTACGCAAAAAGCTTACAATGTATAGTAATAGTTTACAGTAATAGTGTACGTCAAATACAGTGCGCGTACGCGCGCTTGCACCGTTAATATATGTATATATTAGTGTTAATCCTGATTGGACCGCTCTTCCTCTCTCTCTCTCTCTCTCTCTTTCTCTCTCTATTTGCGTGTGTCTGCGCGGGTCGATTCGGCTTGTGATAATAAATTAACTTGTTATTCTTTTAATGTACAAAGGGTTTCCTCTCCGTCGATACACGCTATCGTGTCACGGATAAACAAAAATTCGATCGTGCGGTCGAATGTACTCTCTTCCGGCCACGGCATTATCTAGATCGGGGAGAAGACAAAACAAGAGAGGATAAAGGAAAAGTGTGCTCCGTTGATTGTTCTTCTCTCATTCTTCTCGAAAGTCACGACGTTCCGCCTCATAAGGCGCGTACACACAGCTCGCGGTCTATTAATAATCGAGTCGAAATTTTTGTTCTGCATTAAGTCTATTAAGTTCCACATTAATAAAATCTTCAAAAGTCCCAAGTTGCAATGCCAAATGACAACTTAACAACGTCTTAATGAGGTCTCTAACATTAATAAAACGTTATTAAATCGTCATTTGACGTCACCTTGCTACTTTTATTGTGTTCCTTTGAAGCTACAAATCAGAAGTTATTTTCACTTTTTTCACCTTGGAGTTTAAAATTTCCCTCCAAGTCTGAATTCCCTTTGTAACATCAAAGGAGCACACGCTCCTTTCGCTGCTACAAATGGGAAATTACTTCAGTTTCCTCAACTTGAAGACTTAATGTGGAACTAAGTAAGTAGACTTAACACAGGATCAAAATTTCACCTCGGGAAATTACGCCATCGATCGGATTCGGCCGTGCGATCAGTTGTCTGTTTCCCTGTCATCGGTATGTACAGTGTGCATTGACACGCGGTAAGGAACTCAGGATCACTCGTGTGTACGTTCTTTCCTCTTTCTTTTTTTTTCTTATTTACCGTAGAAAATATATAGAGGCGCCACAACGATACCGCTACGATCTTGACGTTTCCGCGTCACGGGACGCGTTTCGCGTGCGAATTCGGCGCGCCGTGGATTGAACGCAGTCACACGTTCACGTGACATAACCGTGATGTGAACCGAGAGAGATTATTTATTTACACGTTACACTTTCTTTCTCATACAAGAATAAAACGCGGCGGTACGGTTGTGGCATGCGATTGCTTGCGATTGCGATTCTTGATATATTTGGTTTCAACCGATGAAACGAGTCCCCGCTCGAATAAATAGTTCGCTCTATTACTAGACTCTTCGACTAGCTAGGTCGAATAATTTTACATGCTATCGCTCTCGGCGAAACGGCGCGTCTCACGGGCGCGTCCGAACGAGGATTCGCTCAGCGCGCAGATAGCAACGGCCGTAAGGAAGAGACACGGGAAAGAGAAGCACGACAAGTGTACAGCAGCAGCAGCGCGGAGAGAGGAAGTCATTTCTAAATCTCTAATTTAGCGGTCGTTTCCACGCTCTTATCAATCGGTTCACCGACACTACGACGCGATAACTAGCACACGCTCGTCGTCGGTGTCTTTTACGACCGTCCGATTCGCGCGCGTCTATTCGGAGTTCGAGTGTGACCGTCGGAAATGCAGGAAAAAAAAAGAAGAAAAAAAAGAGAAGGAAAAAAGATCAGGGTGACGCATTTGTGTGCGAGGCGATTAATCGCATTCTCTAGGAGACTGACTAGGCGCGTGTGCGCGAAGGATCGGTCCGTAGACGATCGTAGGAAACGGGGGGACGTGACGAGTGCTGGAGGTGCTCGGACTCGAATCCTTGAGAGATCGTCGTCGATCGCCTCGACGCGGGACACGATGCGATGAATCATATCGAACGCTGCGATCGACATTCTCTCTCTTTCCCTCCCTCCCTTCCCGGCAACCCGTTAGATCCTTGTTTCTTCTTTCTTTCCTTTATTCGATGCGCGTCGCGCGGACAGGACTCGGCCTTCGTAAATTCGGAGCATGATCGATCGACCCATGGTGTGGTGCGCGACTGCGAACACGGCAACTTTGCGACGCGAAACGGCAAAAAAAGTCCGTCCGATGCAACATTCGCGTCGATTCAAACGAGAATTGGTGATCCGACGTGTGGCTCTCTTGGATCTCACCGATCGAGAAGATCGACGCGATCGCCTCCCTCTCTTTCTTTCTCGACCGATCGAACATGTCAATGTAAATGCATATTTACAAAACGAAACTGCAGAGAAATGCATCTTCGGAAGGGAGGGGGAAAGGGGGGAGATAGAAGGGGTGAAGGGATACAGAAGGATCGATTCAAAGGGAACCGGGGCGACTCTTCTGCTCGAGGTGCTGCACGACGAATTAATTGGGCTGTTTTTTTTAGCTGAACTGGCCGCACTAATTTAGAAAATTTACGCACACTGAAGCATGAGAATCTCGTACGAAAAAGTACGTCTTAAATTGATGATAGATATCCTCATATGTGAGCAATAATATTAAAATAATCTTGGGAGACTTTTAATAATGAATCGAACAAAAATAATGCTTGCATAAATCAATACAAAAATTCAATCAAATCAAGACTAAAAATCTCCTGAGAAGATCATAACATTCTTGCTTATATATGAGAACACCTATTCTTGATTTACGACTAATTTTTCTTCTGCGTGTACATTTCTTCAACCAGTGCAGCCGGTTGAGCTAAAAAGAACAGACCAAGTGTTATCTTTCCCACGATTCGCCCGAATGTCAGAGGAGTCGCGGCGGCAGAAAAATATCCGATGATAGAACCTTCTCCTCGGCACGAGGACAGGCCGGAGACTACTTTATTCTTTGACGGGATCGAAGAAGGCTTCGTGCGATCGCGTGCACCGTGTCGACCGCGATGTTCGTGATGTCGAGGAGAGGGTGCTTATTGCCGGTTCGTTTTTCCCCTTTCTTTCTTTCCCTTTCTCACGGAAAAGGAACACGATGCAGTGATATATTATCCTATTTCTAAGACCCTGATAATTACAATACACGTATTCGCGAGTTGGGCGGCGGGGGGGGGGGGGNGGGGGGGGGGGGGGGGGGGGGGCAGAGCAGGGTAAAGAAGCAGTCGATATTGTGTGCGACGCGGTACGACGTGTTTCCTCTCGTGGCAGAGGAGCCTTGTGTCGAAAAAGCACGTATAATAATAAAATATAATCTCTAGTAGGAATAAATACTTAAACGTACGTCGTATATATATTACTCTTACGGCGGCAGGATTGTATGACGTGCGCGAGACCGCGGCACCGGGAAGTAAAAACGGAAGCGGTGGAATCGGCGAAACTCGGTTCGAGCGAACGTCGTCAACGTCGGTAATCAACAAATCATGCAATTACTGTAACGAGTTGTTGACCGTTCCGACGATTGCGATCCGTTCAGGAAATTTCAACCACGCACGCGCGTACGTAATCGCGTCGTTGTATCAACGCTCGTAATTTCTTAGGCGGACAGGATGATCATTCGAACGAGACGATTTGATCGCCGATTTCACTCGTCCGGCCGCTTTTCCACCTCAATGTTGTCGGAATACACACACTATTAAAATTAAATATTATTTAAGTGTTTAATGAGTGTAGCTCTCTCGGTGCGTGCAGGATGCGCGCGGCCACAAGTCGCGTGCGATCTGATGCAGAGCGGTTTCTCGCCGGGGAAACGTTTTACGAGCGAGTTTCCCTTCTCTTTATCTCTCTTTTTCTCTCGGAGCTTCGTCTTTGCTTCAGATCTCGCTGCGGATCGTCGCCTCTATTTCACACTTGCACCCTGCTGCACACATATATGTGTGTGTATGTATGTAACATAAATACGCATAAATAATTGTCTCTTATCGGGGCGCTATCGAGCGATTATCGCTATCTACTAAAAGATGGGAGAAACGCGCCGTACCGACGTCCGAGTGATGCGACTGAATAAATCGGGGCAGGATCTCGACATACGGTGAAAAATGCATGTTTCGGCTACGTTACTCTAAGCGATCCTCTCTCTCTTCCTAGACCTCGTCATCAAGTCATTACTGTTAACTGCTATGGTCGTTATGGTGAAAATTATCGTAGCGAGAATGCTAATCGTATTGCTATAATGAACGCTCGCATGGTCGGCCAGCGCAGCTTCCTTCTCCTCCTCCTCCTTCTGATTTATCGTCTATCGACGACCGCCACCGCATTGCGGCATATTCGAAAAAAATATATACACAAACGGTGTATGTAACTGTGTATTTACATGGTAGTACTCGGGCGTAAACGCGAGTGGTAAGCGTGCAAATAAAACGACCGTCGGAACGTTAATAGACTTTTCGACTCTGGCACGCTAAGAAGCTTTCCGCGATCTTGGCGAGTAAAATTACTCTCCACTGTGCGACTTTCCGCGGTGTCGTCCGATTAATTATCGAGGTATCGAGTATTCAACTCGACATTGACCGTTTGAATCTCGCATGCTTCAATCAAAAATCGAATTATTATTATCCTCGCAAAGTATAGCCGTGTAAATAATTTTATCTTTACTACATTGCAATTTTACTACATTGCAAGAGAAAAAAGTGTTACATTCAAGTAAATATTTACCGAGGAATGTCGGAATAATTATTCCACTTGGATTAAATCGATATTATCTGAATGTGGCATTTTCTCTTCTCTCAGTGTGCTACATTCAAATAACTTAATCCAAATAAAATAATTAAAGAGCTCGGTGCGAAAACCGATTTCAGCTACATTTAAGAAAGAAATATTTTTTTTTTATCAAAACTGTCATTACCAATTAAATCATTTTTATCCAAAAATGCATTAACAGGACGATCTTTATATATTTAACCGTTTGAGTGCCACGCGTCTCTGCTGTTTCTCCGTCCAAACGTGCCAAGGAGCGCTTTTTCGCTTGTCTTATTCCCCATCCAGAAATGCCAAATAGGGGAAACGGGCGCGATAGCGCTTGTCTTATTCTTCGATGATTGCCGTCCAAATGTTAGATTGCAATTAAAATTCGTTCTTTTATCAGTTGTCTCATTATTTCATTTTTACCTAAAACGGAATGGTAGCCGTAAAGTCGCGCATCGACAGAAGCCGAGCGTGTGCCGGTTATCGGCTTCGCAGCCTAGAATGCTGGTACTTTTCGAGCGAAACAGAAGAAGCGCAAAAATCGCTCCTTGACACTCAAACGGTTAAACGATTTTCGCGAAAAAAATTCACATAATTTACTTTGCAAAATAGTTCTTTGTTGACACTGTACAATTTCCAAAAATGGAGCTGACCCGTTTCAAGCGTTTCAATTATTCCAATATTTCTAAGCAAGTATTTACTTGAACGCAATATTTTTTTTCTCTTAGCGTAGAAGTCATACACCGAGTTGTATGAATTACAAAAAATATTTATACGCTCACTACGCACACCCACACACTATTTTATGTCTTGGTTAATACGAACGTGCGCCTCGAACTTTGTAAGAGGAGAACACGCGATTCTAAACACATCTTCTATCCTTTTCGACTATCGACATAGAAACGTTCGTTACACACGCTTTTTGTTTCTTTTTTTAATAATAATAATAATAACATACGCCAAAGAGTTAGGCTAAAGAAACAAAGAAGAGCTACGAAGAGCTAATCGGACAAAATCGGAACCGCTATGTTACATATTACACACGCGCCTTTTTTTTTTCTTTTTACAAGGTCGTCCTTCTACGAGCCGCGTTGATTGTCGCACCGGACAAAGAGATTCTCAGCTGATACCGTTCGTTTTTTTGTATCCGCGCGCGCGCGAGATCGAGTCGAGTCGCGCGGAGATTCCCCGTGCCTGCCCGCGGAAGCCGTGTTTCCGGAATCTCCAGAGTCCAAGAGCGCGTTCATGTTCGCCGAGCAGTTCGAGATTAAGATAGAGCTGTGTCCGCTTCGATGGAACGCGTCGCAATTAAGCCGGCCGTGATCACTAATTGCGGTACGCTTCGTCTCTGACGGCCCTCACCGGTCCATCGCTGGGTGCGGACGAGGGGATCGCGAAACAGTCGGAAAATCGAGCCGTGCTCGAGATCCGGGAGGCGTATAATCGCGCTCCCCAACTTCACTTGCCCGGGACGGGACAACGCACGGTTGATAACTCTTCCTCGTACCGTACAATCATCGGGCAGGATATCGTAAAAAACTCGCTGTTATACTTTCTTTCGTCGCAAGCACTCCTCGGTTATCTCCGCTGTACAGATGACACGCTGCCTCCGAAACCTCTGGAGAGGCCCCGAAAACATCACGCTGGACTGGAACGAGTCTCGAGAGCTTCTCTCGAGGACGATGTTTGCGTTGGAACGGAGAAGAGAGTCTCTCTCCCTATCGCGGCTCGTCCCCACGCGAGAGGCAAATAGAAATATATCTGCGGTTTCTCCGCGACATTAATCGCGATCAGTTTCTCTCCCCGCGTTACATAACCGCGATAGAAAAGGATAGAGAAGAGAGAGATACTCCGGTCCGCGGAGTAAGGAGGATCGATGTCGTTATCGGAATTCGAATAAAGCGCAAGCAGGTGGAAAGAGCGAATTATATGCTCGTTATTATGAGCGAAAGGCGAAACGTCCCGATGCGCTGCGAGAGACCCGTTCCAGAGATCTCGAACTGTAACGTGTATTGCGTCTCGTTAATTAGCTACTTTGTCTTGTCACTACTTATTGATTGTTTACTGTCGTCCAATTCCGCATCTGCAAAATCCGAGGCTGAACGTTAGAATCTAATTCCGTGGTGTGCAATGGTAAACCTAAACGTGACCCGACCGGTGGGTCCCTAATTTACGCATCCATCTCACCCTATCTACCTACTGCCTAGTCTACCTACCCTACCTAGCTGGTTAGCTACCTACCCTTCTAATTCTATCCGTAGAGACGTGGATCGTGGATTGTAGACACGCTTATTGCAATTACTACCTACGAGGTATCCGCGCGAGGAAGAGACTTGTGACTTGATTATTTACATGCGAGGACGAAATGACAGTCTGTCTGTCTGGTGTGTGTATGCATGTGTTTTCAAACTCTCTCGATAAATTATCGTGATTACACAGGACTATGCGTGCGTGTGTGTGTGTGTGTGTGTGTGTGTGTGTGTGTGTGTGTGTATGTGTGTGTGTGTGTACACGGTAATATTGCATCCAGTTCTGTTAACTTATCTTACGCGCAAGTGACCTGCGTTATTCGTCGAGTAACTATGTACAACCTTGAGATTACGCTGCGGCGTCTCGCGCGCGCCACAGACACGCGATGCGACAAGGAACTCTGGTTTGTAGAAATCGTTCTGTGCGCCTTGAGAAGCCGGTCCCCGAAAGCAGCGTTTCGCGAAACTAGAGACGACCGAGCGGGAGCTCGCGAAATTTCGTTACGAGTCCGACACGGGAGTCGAACGATTTCCGTCGCGCGAGAATCAGCCGTTAACGCGCCTGGTCGTGACGCTCGGGAATAGCTGCTCGGGGACACGGATATGCCCGTGCCGAGGACAGTGGAGAAAGTAACCCTCGGAAGGAATGGATAGTCTGTGAACGTTCGCATGGCAGAAGGGCTCGAGAGCTGCGGCCGCGTTCGAAGGAACGTAACACGAGTTTATGGTCCGTGTTAACAACTGTCGCTTGAAACTTGTCTCCGGTGAGTTACTGGGATCTGGATTTACAGCTGGACTCGAAATCCTCGGGTGAATACGCACGGTGAAATTACGTTTGCAACGGTAAGATTATAATTGGCCATAATTGTGCGAGAATTCAACTCACAAAATTATGATTTCTGAGATCTTGTTACCAATCAGTAGTCTATATGCCTTTCTATATAAACCAAGAAGATCCAAGCCTTGTGGGAAACGTCTAGAATTAATTAAAAAAAACAGCTGTCTTACTAGTTGCGTATTTTTTACCTATTTTTGAAGGATTAAGCTTGTCAATGAATACCTTGACTTCTTGAACGATTGTAAGGAACTTCAATACTATTTATATTTTTTAAATCACATGTTAAATTTTCATCTTCATTTCTCTCGATACGTACTTCATACTGATACGTAAGTTGGGTATTTCTCACATAACTATGACCAATTGTATCCAACCCAATTGTGGCTCTTTAGAAACTCGAATGTTGGGAAGAAAAGAAAGCAAAAGCCAATAAGTTCCCGCAGCGATTAGAGTGCAATAATTACGTATCGTGTAAAACAATCACTCACACTAAGAAAACAAGGTAGAATCAACAAAAATTTTCTTCAACGAAAAAATTCTTCCAAGCTCAACGTTTAGTCCACTGAACAAATTATACGGTTGCTATAATGAGTTATTATTTGACTCAACAATTACGATTTGATCAGTAACTATACTAATGCAACGTGACTCCAATGCGCATAATCAGTACGGTGGATACAATATTTATTCGAATGAGGGTGGCCGTCGGATTTTATCGATCCAACCATTTTTTCTCGGTATAACGATAACCAGATGTCAATATTTCGGCTAATGAGTGATTCCCTTCGGTGTCTGCGTAAGGTTGCGATCGCAGTTCCGCTGAAAGACTGCCAGCTAATTCCGAACTCGAATCCGAGTATCTCGCTCGAGATAAGTTCCAAGTAACGACTATCGATACCGAGTCTAAGAAGGGGCAGGGCTTCTTTCAGTCGGGGGGTGGAAACACTAAGCGTCTAATTGTTTTCCGATGGCTTAGCTTCCGTTTCGAACGCCATCGTTCATCTCTCTCCCGTTCGCGCCGGCGACGACGTCGCGCACACGGTGTCACTGTCGGTGTCGATCTCGGCCCGGCGTCGCTCTCCGCCATCGAGGTCTGGTTACGTTTGGTCCGCGACGAGATAGAAGGACAAGAAAAAAGCACACGTGAGCGCGTGCCGACGAACGAACCAAGAAACGAACGAATGAACGAATGAACGAATGAATGAATGAATGAATGAATGAGCGAGCGGGCGACTTGGTAACATCATCATCATCGTCTTTCACGCAGCTTCCGTCCAACGGTCTCGTCGGACCACTCGCATGATTGCCCTGAGTATTGTTTGTACACGTTTAATATCTATACAGGTCCTTCCGCGGCGTTTGTGAGGCGAAAGAGGGCTCTTTCTCGCAGGCGTAGCGTACGAATAAAAGCTAAGTGGTG
>NW_014555972.1:604708-619708 GCF_001313825.1 Dinoponera quadriceps
GGGGGGGGGGGGGGGAGAGCTTCTGAAGCTCAATAATGCACTAACTAATCTCATCGATCGAGCGGAACGTCCTCTAAGTTTGGTACGTTACCGAAGTGCTGGAAGCCGTTCTTGAAGATCCGCCCGCGACTGGTGCCGGCCTTCATCTGGTCGAGCAGCGTGACGTTGTCCTCAAAGTCCTTGACCCAGCGGGCGGTCTCGTTGCCCCAGTGAAAGCGTATCGGCGCGGCGTGGTGGTAGACCTTCTTGATGCCGAGGCTGCGTATCTCGATCCCATCGTCCGAGTGGTAGAAGGACTTCTCGCAGAAGTCCTGGCCGAGGAACGGCTCCAGCTCGGAGACGATCTCCATGAAGGTGGGCCTGTCGCTGGGCCGCCACTTGAAGCACTTCTCCATGATCTTCTGGATGTTCTCGGGACAGTTACGCGGCACGTTCAGCATGCCCTTGTGCAGGACGTAGTTGAGCACTTCCTCGTTCGAGAAGCCCTGGTACGGGATCTCGGCGAGGGTGAGTATCTCGTAGAGCACCACGCCGAACGACCAGACGTCCGAGTCGGACGTGAACACGCCGTCGGAGAGGTTCTCCGGCGCCATCCAGCGGATGGGCAGCAGGCCCTTCTTGCCGATCTTGTAGTAGTCGGTCTCGTAGATGTCCCTCGCCATGCCGAAGTCGCCGATCTTGCACACGAGGTCCTTGGAGACCATGCAGTTGCGCGCCGCGAGGTCACGGTGCACGAACTTCTTCGACTCCAGATAGGCCATGCCGTCGGCGATCTCCGCGGCCATGCGCATTATCCGGGAGGCGTTCGGCACCATCTCCGAGTCGCGAATGCTCCGCAGATACGTCTTCAGGTCGCCTTTCTCCATCAGCTCCATGATGACGAACGGCGGATTGCCGATCGAGACCACGCCCAACAGCTTGATTATGTGAAAGGTCGAGAAGTTCTTCATCACCGAGGCCTCGTTCAAGAACTCGTTCTTCTCCCGTTGGCTGGCGATCTCGGAGATCGTCTTGATCGCCACCTGCGTGCCGTTCAGGCAGCCACGGTACACCATGCCGAAGTTTCCGAGGCCGAGCTCCTCCAGGATCTCCACGTTCTCCCGCGGCACCTCCCAGTTGTCGACGATGTACTTGGTCTCGATGTAATCCGGGTTCACGCTCGCGATCAGCCGCTCCTGCTTCCGCCGCCTCTGGTGGTTCCTGAAGATGAGGAAGACCACGAGCAGGCCGACGATCAGTATACCGAGGATCAGCAGCGTCGTTAGCAGCACCTGGTTTTTGTCCGACAGGCCGACGGAGAAGAAAACGACGGCGGTGAAGGCGCCGTCACCCGCCAACGAGGTCGAGCGCATTCTCAGGCTGTATTTGCCCGGGCTGAGGTTCCTGATGTAGTGACTGTTGTATCTGCCCTCCGGTCGCCGGCCTATCGCGTACGGTATGCACTCGGTGCTCTTCTTCGCGTCCTTCACGTCCAGATTCGTGTATTCGATGGTGTACGAGACGGTGAAAGCATTCGGGTCTTTCACCAACTCCCAGATCACTTCGACGATCGTATCGTTGCTCACGTGAACTTTCACGTCCTCGATGTCGTCCGCGTCCGGCCGCCGCTTCGTCCTGGTGTTCGTGTACCGTATGGACGAGCACATCGGGACGTTCTCCACCTTGACGCCGCACGCGGCGATCGTGACGGTGTACAGGGAGTAGTGGCGCAGCTTGCTCAGAAGGTACGAGTTGTTCTGCGCGCTGACGTTGTACAGGAACATCTGACTGTTCCGGTGATTAATCGCGATACCGTTACCGACGGGCTCTTGCGACGAAGCCAAGGAGAGATTGTTCGCAAGGTCGTAGAAGCGGTTCTCCGCGGAATTGTAGTTGTTAAACACGCAGTAGTCCTTCCAGCCCGGTGACAAGTTGCTGATGCTCGTGTTCTCGTGGCAGAATATCTCGAAGTGCTTGGAGGAGGCCGTGCTCTTCGTGTTCACGTCCTTGGAACAGCAGGAGGCAGGATTCGGAGCCGGCGTCTTGACCGTCACCTCTTCCTGCACCTCCACCTCGTCGACCTCGTTCACCAAGGTGTCGTTGCAATAGTCGCGCGACGCGATCAGCTCCTTGTCGTCCAGCTGAATCTCACCGGAGATCATGTAGTAACCGATCGGGCCGTTCGGGTAGATCGGCGAGTCCCACTTGAGGAGGATCTCGCTGTCGCTGATCGCGCTGGAGATCACGTTCGTCGGCACCGACGGTATCGTGCTCTTCGTGCGGAAGAAGATGATCTCCGACTGACCCACCGGACTGACCAACTTGTCGTTCCTCGCGATGAACGTCTTCACGTAAGCAGCGTACTTGGTGTACGGCTTCAGATTCGCGATGTGCTTCGAGACGGTCGAGCTCCAGCTCGGTATGTCGACATCGACCATCTGCCACGTGTTGTTCCCGCAGGAGTTCCCCTCGTACGTGATGTTCGTGTTGTCGGTCTCGATGTAGCTCAGCAAGTAGCTGAGCAGCTGTTGTCCCTCCTGCGCCTTGTAGCTGTCCCAAGTGAGGACGACGTGATCGGCCGCCTCGTTCCTCACCGTGATGTTGATGTTGACGATGTTGCAGGAGACCTTGTAGCCGTTCGACTCCGGCTGCACCTCGAGATTCGTGAAGTTGGTGATGTTCACCGTTTTGCCAAGCTGCTCGATCTTCGAGAGACAGAGCTTCGGGTTGTAATGAAAGAACAGCCTGCCGTTCTCGATCTTGATCCTCTGCGTCAGCGGGAAGAGCGACGAGAGATTCGGGTTGTCCAGGATCACCAGGCTGCCGTTGTTGATGTCCAGGTTCTCGCCCTTGATTACCTTGAGCTTCTTAAAGAAGCTCAACGACGTGATTGGGAAGGAGTGCGTGACCTTCAGGTACGCGGTGATCTCCTCGATCTGACCGAACGCGTCCTCCAGCTCGTTCATTATGTTCGGATTGCCGTTCCTGATCTGGAACTCCAGAGGTCCCCTCACCACCGTTATACCGCGAAAGGTCTGCGCGTCCGAGATGTGGCGTATGATGGCGCCGTTGCTGATTTTACGGCACCGACCTTTGCACATCCGGCAGATTGTCGCCTGCAACGCGAAACGAGTCACAAGCGTGGTGGGAATGAATCCCGCGATTATGAAATAATACGTAAGAACGTACGAAGGAAGGTTACCGTACATTTTTCTCGTCGACGTCATCCTCGAACCCGTCAGGACACTGGGTGACGCAGGAACCGTTGAAGGGTCGCCACGTGTGGCTGCTCTCCAGTTTGGGCAATCTTTTGATGCGATTCATCTTCTGGCACTCGTCCTGCGTGATGCATCGCCTCGAGAGATACGCGTACCTATCGGCAGAAAACGGTGGTAGCATTTACCGGAAGAGAAAAGCGCTTCTCAACCCGGGCCCGATTCTAGGTCTATCGCATTCATTTGATTCGGGCGTTCCGTTCGCGAGACGCAGAATACACCGAGATATTCGCTTTCGTTGGCGCATCGACTTTTGTCTCGTCTCGCTTCCGCTAATGCGGTGCGTTCTCGCGAAATCACTTACAGATTCGGCGGACAGCTCTCGACGCACTTCCCCTCGTGTCGGTAATGCTTGCACACGTAACAGTCGCTCTCGGTCGGCCCGTAGCACTCCCCGAGGCACTGCGGGTGACACTTCGGTCTCGCTATCTTCTGACAGTGTTGGGCAGTCCAGCAGTAACCGCCGGGACACTGAGAGCATCCTGTCGAGAGACACATTTCGAGGGTATTGTTACACTTCGCGACCGCCGCCTCTTCTCGGTTCTCCGAAATCGGGCTTCCCGCAGAAGTAAGAATCGTGTCGGCGGGAATAAAGGAGAAATTATCAAATGGCCAATAAAATCACACATCTTCAAGTAACATGCGTATATAACAGCACTGAAAATGGTCTAAACGGAGGCTGAAATGTGTGGAAATATATTTTTTTTTGTTTTTTAACGTAATAATTGTACCGAAGAGGATATTTCCCGTTAATAAATAACGGATAATAAGATAGATTTTTACTCAATTTTGTTTATAAAATGGATGCTACGACAATAATATATAAGTTACTCGAAGATACATGTGATTTTGTTGCATTAAGATAGCCATGCATTGGCTGTTATTGGCCCATTTAGTAGTTTCCTCCGATTGAATATACCCATCGAGCCTTTTCCTCGTCAAGATTTCCGAGATAAAGAAGGGAGAAAAGAGAAGAAAAGAGAACCGCCGTCTCCATAATGAGATAGTCTTGCGGGTGAATCCAATATTCAAGATCAGAAGCGCGCGATTACCTTTCGTGTGCGGGCAATTCTGCTCGTTTCTGTTGTCCTTGATAAAGTTCTCGCCGGCCGGCACAATCAGGCTCCAATTTAAGGTGTTCGTGAAACACAACGCGGGATTCTTCTCGATGCGCACGCCGCCCCGGGAGATCTTGGTCAGATTGATGAGGCCGATCTGGGGGGGGGAGAGAGAGAGAGAGGGGAGGGAAAAAGTTTCGCGCGCGGAGGATTAGCCGCGGAATCGCGCGAGTCAGAGGTCGAACGGCCGCTTAATTTGATTGACTGATTAACGTCACTTGACCTCGGCATTTAACCGGGTCCTACGTGCAGATTGGGCCATACCTTCGGACCGAATAGCCGCGGGCGGGGCTTCGCTCGCCGTGGGAATGAACGATCGCGATTACCGATCGTACGTGACGGCGGTCACGCACCGTGCGAATGAAAAAGAGCTTCTCTAGCGTGTTTTCGCTTCCTTTTTTCTCCTCCGTTAGATACCGTTATCTGTAGCGCGTCGATATGAAATTCAACAAACTCGCGTGAGATCGCGAACGGACGCGGCCCGTGACGCATTCCATCGCCGAGATCTTCTTACGACTTCCTCTTTTTTGTCTCTCTTTTTGTTACTTAGGATGATTCGATAAGCATAAACTCCGTTGCAGGCTTATCTCAGTCACGTAGATTGGAATTAGCGTCGCTCGAGATCTCGTTATTTCCGTCTCGGTGGCGAAGGGGCAGAAGCGAAAAAACGGAGGGAGGGAAACGTGTCGAGCGGAGATGCTTACCTCCTGCAAGCTCGTCATCTCGTAGATCATGAAGGCGTAGTCCGTGAGGAGTATGTTGCCTCTGATAACTTCCAGATTCGGGAAGAGCTTGCTGAGACTCTTGAGACCGTCCACGCGGTACAGGAGGAGGTAGCCGGTGATCTCGCGCAACTTCGGGAAGCTGATGTTCTCGAAGTCCGCCTCGGTATTGTTCTCGATCAGCACGATCTGCAGGAAACCCTCGATCACGCGGCAATCGTTCAGTATCGAGAAGAGAACCACGCTGTTCCTGACGTCTATGCTCTGGCAAATTCCGTCCCCGATAGTCACGTTCTTGAGTGTGTGCCCCTTCTCCCGCGACTCCTCGCTGGACTTGGCGTGCGATTTGGGCAGATTCGACGACTGACTAGACTGCTGATTGTTCTTGGACCCGACCTCCGTGGATCTGACACAGTCGGAGCGGAATTTCATTCATTTCGGCCGCGCTGGAGCGTATTCGTGAATTCTCTCGTTCTCTCGAAACGGCTCTCGAGTACATATTTCGTAGAAATTTCCAAACTAGTCTCTCTCTCTCTCTCTCTCTCTCTCTCTCTCTCTCTCTCTCTCTCTCCTCGAATCGTTCTCTCGACGTAACTTTAATTTAATTTTTTGATTAATTAAAAACGATATTATAAAATAATATCGTATACGTATATATAATATGTAATATGTGTAATGTACATCCGCTAACGTTCCGCTAAATTTGTAACGCTCAAAGAGAATTCATTCGGGACGGAGACAGGCGCGTTTAGCCGCACGAAAAGGATTAATTTCATTTAAACAAAATGCTCTTTGTGTGCAATACCACGAATTCGCTCAACGGAGTTAAATTAGCGATAACGTTAGAGATCTGAAGCCGCTAACAACCCCAATTAAGATCAAAGGGAATTCCATCTGTAGGGATGCGCGCGCACGCGCGGGGGAAGTAGCAGTTCCGCTCGATGACACTTGTAATACAATTCGAGGGGACTAATTGGCGAAAATAAAATCACTTAATGTTTATCGTATTTAAATAAAGGCCGTCGAGTCGGCGCTCGTTTGGAATCTATCGGGCCCCGAGTCTCTCGAGAAAACGGTCTTCCTCTTGGCGAGTTTGCACGCGTGCTGCGCATCATCCTACGCGTCTCGTAGAAGAAAAGGTTTTCCTTTCATCAATTACCGGGGATTCCTCTCCAATTACGGAAGAATTCGCCAATATACAATGAATAGAAAGAGGGAGAAAAAGAAAGAAGAAAAACATTGATCAGCCCTGGAACATTCTCTAAGGGCGTAGAAAAAAGAATGCAATAAAGTGAATGTCTCAATTTATCTTAAAAAATGTGTCCTTTCTCAAAATTTTATATATTAAATAAAATATTATTAAGTAAGTAATAGGGACATTCATGATTCTGTATCAATTTGTGATATTCGAATAATGATCTTTGCCTGTCCGCACGTTCGGCATTTGTCAATAACATAGGCATATTATGTATCACAACGATTGGGACAAAATCAAAGATATATATCACTAAATGACACTTCGTTATTTTGAGGAGATATTAATTAAAATCTTATCATACACTTAAGAAATATAATATAATAATAAGAAATATAATTTACAATTAAATATTAATAATATACAATCAAACTTACGAGTAAAGTAAATTTTATATATTTAGCTTAACATATATATTACTAATTTATTAATTTACTATCAGGTCATTTTGTCACTAATTGAGACATTCACCAGCAAAGTAAACTTTATATACTTATCTTAACATACATATTACTAATTTCTTATCACGATGAGATTACTTTGTCACTAATTGGGACATTATGTGAACGTATCGGTATAAAAAGGCCGATACATAGAATGAAACAAACGTGAGTATTGACAACGAGAAAAATAGAAAAAAAATAGAGCGAGAGAAAGAGAGACAGAGAATGAGGGAGAACATACCTGGAGTTATCGATCGCCCTGTTGTTTCTATAAGCCAGCTTGTCCGGGAGATCCAAGTAGAAGTCGTTGGCGGCCGGCGAACCCCGATCATAGTATAACTCCTCGGAGTCCTCCGCCTCCCTTATCCTGTCCGCGTAATCGGGCTCGTACTTGCCCTTGGCGCTTTTATCCCGGTGCTTCGTGGTCGCTTTCGGCCACCTTCTCTCTTGGCAGAGCGCCAGGCTCGCCACCGAGACGCACAGCAGAACGATCAGCAGTGACTTTCTGGTCCTCATCTCCTTGTCTCATTGAACACCGCGCGCTGCTGGATCCTCCCGATTCTTATCCCCCACGTGCCTATCCCCGACCACTACCACCACCACTTTCGCCGCTTCGATTGATCGACGATTGAATCCGATCGACCCCTGAACTCTCTCTGTCTCTTCTCCCGCCCACGCGTCCAGTCGATCGCTCGGCCGATTATTTCAAACGCCTCTTAAGGACGAGACTGCGATCAGAAGAGGACGAGCCGCCCCGCGATCCGCGAAGAAAGCGCGAACCGCGAGTAGCGTGTGTCCGCGGACGGGACGCGCAAGATCCTCCGCTCTGTGGCAGTCGCGAAATGTCTTCAAAGCAGCTCTTCGTCGGGGACCAAGTGTTTCCAGTCCTTCATAATTTCGACGCCGCGCCGTAATCACCTGTAATCAGGAGAAAAGTCGCGCACACTGCTGTGAATAGAAGTGTACGTAACGCGGCTCGCGCTTTCTCGATTCGGCGATGAACGCGTCACGCTACTCTCGAATATCTCTTCTCGTTCACGCACCTTTACCTTCCTCCGCTCGAGGAAGCAGAAACGCATCTAGGACAAGACAAATGCGCGCGCCGCGCTGCTTAATTTAATTAAGCAAATTTGCATAGCTCACGAGAAGGGAGGAGACGCTCAAGTGGGTCCGCTAATGAAGACGCGCATGAAAACGCACCGACATCTACGACGACGGTTCAAAACTAGTTTGCAAATTAATATCGCAACGTCAGGCGTGACCAGGACCCCGATAATAATCCCCTGTAATCCTTCCTCGCAGTGACGACGACATTAAGAAGGGGAGGAAAGAGGGCAGGGAGCAGAGTGGTTATTTATTCTATCCTGAGGAATATTTCCTTTAGAACTTGTAGCAAAAATACCAAACATTTTTTTTAGACGGAAGCTTGTCCAAGCATTATGCCAAACCCACAACAGAGAGAGAAAATTACGCTACTATGTGAGTATTTTTCGCGCAATCGCAATAATCTCATTCCCTAAGATGTCCTTCGAGCCACATATAAAGAACGCGGAAATAATTCCGATACCGCAAAGATCTTTATAATAATAATAATTATAAATAGACTTTCCATTAGCTGCGAGTTAATCTTAAAGAAGTAATAGAGGAAATTAAGAAGTCATAATTAAACGAACAAGATTGTTATATATAGCTAGATTTCGTCAACGCAAAGATCTTTATAATTATATAGACATACAGAGATATATTATCAGAGAGAGAGAGAGAGAGAGAGAGAGAGAGAGAGAGATGCAGAAGGAACGAGGGTATTCGCGCCAACGTACGCGACTGTTCGTCCGTTCGTCGCGCAGCTCGATAAAAAGCAGCTTCGTAAAAGGTGTCGTAAAATCCGCTATCACAGGCCACGCCATGGCGTATCACATAAACGTAGAGAAATCGCGGGCCGCCCCGCTGACGAATCTCCGGGGCGACATGGGAATCACCGGCAGCAACACGCAACGCGACACACCACTCTCTCTTCTCGTGCTCGTTCGTGGGCCAGCGCGCGAACGGATTTCCTCGAGAAAAAGCCATTCGTCGCGTGGGCGTAGTAAGCCCATGGGGAGAATTGCGGCCGCGTTTCTTCTCATTTCCGTCGTCGTAACTCGAGACACGTTTTGATGTATACCGACGTCTCCCAAGAATCGGCGGTACCCTATATCTACTTCTATCGCCCAGCCAGCCAGCTACTCGATACACGCCATCTCTCGGCGCGTGACGTCACATAGAAATCGCAATCTAGCTTATCCCGCCCGTCAGTTTTGACAGCTGCCGTTCATTATTCATGGTTCGACGTTTTTACGCGACGATGATACGTACGTGCAGCAGCACGCCGGCCGAAGGTTCGCGTTTCGAACACGGCAGAGAGGTGATTTACGCGCGCATGTGTAATAAAATAAAAAGAGAGAGAAGATAAAAATTGAAACGCCGCGAGCGGCGTAAATTGTGCCTCCCGCTTCCCGGACATCGTAATCCCGGTGTGGTTTCGACACGCGGATAGGAAGATATCGGCGACCCTCGGCGCGAATTCTCTCCTTTAATTCCCGCGCGCGAGCTTCCTCGCCACCGCCGAAGATAACGCGCGCGTCCACCGCGTCTCTCTCTCTTTCGCTCGTTCTCGATCGCTTAGTCGGCCGTGCGCGGTGCAAATATCTTAATTCGTCGTATAAATATCGCGATAACGATCGAGGGGGAAGAAGAGTGGGACGGGCGAGGAGACTCCGCGCGCCGGCATCTCGTCGTTGTGGTTCGCCGATTAAAGGCCGGATACGCGCACGATACAACACGAGAACTTCGTAATGTCCCGCGATAAGCCCGCGCGTCCGGAAGAATGTTGAAGCCTCTAAGCTCATTTTTTTTTCTGCCAGTAGTCCTCCCGAGAGCCCGGAATTAAAGGGCTTATTTCCCGAGTTGATACTCGCCGCGGGTTCATCTTCTTAAAATATGTAGATTGCGCGTCGCAAAAGTTACGCGAGAAGAGGGCGAGCTCGTTAATGAGCTTACGACGAATAAAAGCTCGTAGCGAGTAATCGTTTGCACAGCGTTTTCACCATTGTCCTCTCTCCGCAGAGCGAATTTTAATTAACGCGTATACGTTGACGCGCGTCGTCTATCGATCGTGGGCATCTTCTTCTCGCTTTCCGATCTTCCGACAATTAGAGGTCATTTTATTCTCGTTACATAAATCAATATCGACACGGTTCGACTTTTCATGGCTTCCTCGCTCTCGAAAGGTGCAGCTACGCAGTGCCCAAACATCGTAGCGCGTAGTTCTTTTTTTCGGTCATCTTCACTCGGGCCCACGAGCGAGCGGATGAAGTTAGATGTTGTTTTTGCCAGACGATGGAATTCCACACCGCGTAGCAAAATAGACAATTTGCCGTTGTCGTCGTCGGCCCGGCCGGCGGTCCCACAGATGCGACAGGTATCGGGACGGAAGATGAATGGACGTGCCGAACTTCGCCACAATGTGTCGTGCCGCGCGATAGATCGGATGTTTCGGTGTAGTCGGCTCCGGTGGCGAAGTCGAAAGAAGTCGACTTTTTAGGCGCCGGAGGGAGTGACTGATGCGACCGGATTCGCCGGGAGTGTGACAAGCGAATACCCCCGAAGTGGTTTAAGACGTCGGAAGAATGTTTTCGGACCGGCGCGCGCGTCTCCGTGCGAAGATCCGAATACGTGCGTGCATCCCGTTTCAAAATAGATTCCGTCGACAACAGTATCGATATCGAATTAGCGAAGGTATCGCTGATACTTTGTTTGTTTTTTTCATAGCCTACCGTAGCCGGTGCGCGATTTTTTTCGCCGACTCTCCCTCACCATCGGACGCTCTACATTGTTGCGAGAACGTCGCGAGCGTTATTCTGCGGTGTATCCTGGACTATTTTGATATCGCAGCGCGCTTATAATAAGGCGCGCCAACGCGGTTGATGGACAAACGCGAGAAACCGCAGCGGGAGAATGACGGGCGAGAAAATACCAGAGACTGGAAGGAAACGGTGACTGACTTACGATGCTGGTATTGCCGATCGCGCGATAAGATCGACTTCAACGCTGTTCGCATTTTCGATGATAAATAACGGCAACTTTTTGCCGCCGATACTCTCTCGCGTTCAGTCCCATTATGCGGCGTCATCCTTTGTCGCTCCTTCTCTCTCTTCCTCCCTCTTCCCCCACATTTTTGCTCGCTCATTTCCCCTCCTCCCTTGGCCTCTTCAACTTTGTTTCTCTCCTTCTCCCTCCCTCTGTCCTCCCCTCCTTCGCCGCTCGCCTCGTCTGCCTTTAATCTCGATTTTTCGCTCGACAGCCGCCGACGCTCTCCTTTTCTTTATCCCACGGAGGACCTCCGGGCTATTCCCTCTATCCCACTTTTTCTGCACACTTAGATATGGCGCATCGATTAATAATGGGCCTGCTTACAATGTTGCAGCGGTCTCGACGCGGGTCGTTTTGTTCGTGCGATCGTTATTACTATGTTGCAGCAGCCACCACCAGCGTGCGCGCGCGCGCGAAACCAGTTTTGATCCCGGCTCTATGGTAAGTTATATCCGACGTCTACTCGCCCGTGAATATAACGCGCGAACATTTCCACGGGCGCGCGTTGCCCACCGACGATACACCTCTCCTCCTCCACCTTCGTGCATGTCGTCGAATTCGGTTGAATGCGTTTACTGCGTGCAGCACTGCCGCGGATTAGGGCCTGTTCTACACTAATTTACCTAAGTGCAGAAACGGCAGAGGAGCGGCGCCTTGATCGATGAAATCTTTCGGTTGTATATTCCGCCGAACCATGTGATAACTCTCGCACACCGAGCGCGTCTCACTGATCTGACCGCTTTACCATTGCGCGTATGTAAGTGAACGTGTGTGTGTGTGTGTGTGTGCTCATGAGCATAAGTCTTTCATGTCCGTCTGCATAGGCCAGCCTTTGGGGTGCATCAGTGCGCACTACTGCGTATTCCATCCAAATTCCGTGTCGGTATCTGTATGTATCCGCGATTTACAAGCAGCGATTGAAAAGCAATGTCAGGAGGAGGGTTGATGCGAAACAATCCCTCGGGGGTGAAACAATTTGCGAAAGAAAATTCCCATAGATTCCACCGGCGAGAGTTCCCGCGTTTCGCCGCGGCGGTTACAGACCAAGTAAGCAACACCGGATATACCGGTGTCGGATACATGCACGAAGTTCTTCAACATATACCTCTCCCGTGGAAGAAAAAGTCCGGGTGTCACGTTCGGGGACGTACGGGTGACCACGGACATGTCGAGAGGAACATGTGCGGGACTTGAATGGCGTCGTCTTGACGTTTTACGCGCGACTAAAGGCGCGCATTCGCTGACATTTATTGAACAGCCGCTAAAAGCATTTTGAGTTGCACCATCGAGCTGCGTAAGAAAGTGGCGTTTTCTCACGCCACTTTCACAAGACTCGTTAGATAAATTGGCGAAAATACCGGGCACCCTGTGCATCGAAGTATCCCCCAGTTTTTGCGTACCCCCGGATGCCTCGGGTTTTTTTTTCCAATTTTTCCAGGCGAGTTCACCCTTCATCGCTCCGCCGTTTTCACGCCCGTTATCTTTTATGACGAATCCGTTGTTTTTCGCCGCAGAGTATAGATTGAATTTTACGCCGCTAATAAATGCGATTCACCCGACTGCCTGGGAAGAAAGGACGTTCAGAGGCGTACGGAGAGTACGCGGCGCCCGGGGGCGACTCTGTGTATTTTGGAACCCCTGCTCTCTCCGAGCACATTGCAGAGAATGGAGATGCTTCTCCGGAGATCAATTAGCTGCAAACACGTTCGTCCCCGGAATTCTGGTCTTAAAATAAGAGGAGGAGGTAATAACGCTATCTGAAAGGCCGCGTGAGTTCATTAAACTAACAACTCGAACGCTGCGTCCAACATCGACTCTTCAGTTATCGATATCGACGCGTTTGATGGCTTGTTATAATTTGTCAACATTACTTTTCTCTGTTTGCTCGGTGAGAACGCTCGAGCAATTTCGTCGGATTACAAATCAATTTCCATTTGTCAAAGGAGCGTCCGCGACCTCGAGCAACTGACCTCGAGGCCGTCGGCGAAATTAGCAACAACTCCCAGGAATGCCCGGAAAGAAACCGCGGGGAACCGACGCAAAGTCAAGTTAGAAAGCATATTTGCGCAAAGGCAAATTAATATCCGCAAAAAATTCGCATTACCTTTTTGGAATGAGTTAAGGATAACTTTAGGAGCAAAAAGTTTCGCCGCCCTTGCGGCGCTCCCGTAGACTGACGCCCGAGGGCATCTGCGCCTTGCTGCCCTCTCTCTCTCTCTTCCCCCTCCTCCCTCTCGTCCGTTGCTACATCTCCGAAGGGACCCACCTCCTTGCAACCTTGTAGCCGCCATGACGGCCGCATGGTTTCATAATGGTCGCTGGAGTTATGCGAGATCAATAATTTTGAAATGACGCTTGACAATGTTGAAAGTAGCGAGACTCCGCGATGCTCCGGGCACAACGATCGTTTATCCACCCCGCTGGACGAGGTATCGCTCGAAACCGTCCTAAATTACCTTTAAACGCCGCGAGGGAAAAGAGAAAAATTGTTTAAACAACTCCGCTCGCGTGCATAATTGTCCGATAACGTAATAACACAGCCCGGCTAATTTTGCCGTGGGATTATCATTCGTCCCCCGTTGATTCGTCGCTGTACGATCTCAGCTCGGTGCTTTCGTCACGGTGCAACATTATTAATTCGCGTTCACATAAAGAGCAAACGAGAGTTGAAAGTTACGACACGCTGCGCGGTCTCATTGTTTTTGCATTAAAGCCATCGAGCGCGCGGAAAGAATGTTGCAAATTGACGGTGGAAAGCCTTGACCGGGCTTTTGATATTAACGTGAACTTCCTTTGCTCTCATTCTCTCGGGGACTCTCGATCTCAGTTTGGACGATCTACAGGGTGTCCTGTATTTTCGGATTCCCCAGCTCGCGTCAACGGTTCTTAACGGTTCATGAGCCACCAACTCCGACGAAAAAACATAAAATAACGCGGAGAAAATGTACAGTTATATTTTTTAGGACAAAATGTGCGATTTTACAAATAATTGGGATAAATCTAACTGCAACTTTATCTATTGCAAATCTATTGCAACTTTATTTTGATGCACGTTCCATGATACTAGGTTCAAATGCTTGCTACAAGAGGGAGGGATGAGAGAGAGAGAGAGAGAGAGGAAGATCGTTTTACGCTTTTAGTCGCCAGAAATAATTTTAATGTTCTCGACGTGCAGTAAGAGAAAACGAAAGAGAGAAAGAAAGAACGAGCAGTAGCAGCACAGAGACACTAAGAAACACGTAATTCACGAGATTATACGCAAAGTTCGCGTGCTCTCTCCGACCATTATAAATGCAATTACAAGAATTACGTAGATTGCGCATTTTCCGCTGCAGGTAGAAATAGAAAAAGGGAGGAAAAAAGAACGGGAACACCGCCATTATTTAATTAGGTGAGTTACGTTACCTAACTATAATTGCGGCTCCGTAATTGCAAGACTGTAACGTTAATCCCGGCAATCTGCTCAGCTTTGTTAGCTGGCCTCAAAGGCCACGATACACGCATTTTTCGAGCTCGCAAACATTTCTGCTCGGCTTAAAAGCTCGAATCGTTTCTGCTTCGCGCACCTCCGTCGTCGTCGCTGCCGCCGCTGCGCTTTTGACCCTTTCACACAAAGGGTTATTTAGCGGCGCCAAGCTCAACGTGGGATGCCTCATGGCCCACCCCACTCGCTCTCACCCCCTCGTGTTTCGGTGTACCGCGTGGATCGCGTGTAAAAAATTGTAACGAGCACTGGCCCGAGCCAGCTAATTATTCAATCGGTCGTGCTTCTGTCGCCGAAAGCTTTGCTTTTTCGCGTCGGAATCCGGGGACGGAGCGGCATGACAAGCAGAGAGGGGGGTGGGGAAACGCGGCGAAACCGAGGATACTGCAGGCAGGTTTTTTCTTATCACATATTCCGCCTTTTAATCCCACGCTTTAATGGCGCTCAGCAGCGCGACGTCGCCGACGTATCAATTAAAAAATTGCGCCGTCGAGATCGCCGTCGCTCCGGCGCATGTTGCGCGCGGAATCGCCGGACAGGCAATCCGGAATCTTCCCGGGGCCAAGGCGCGAAGCAATAAATATATATATATA
>NW_014555972.1:620062-651536 GCF_001313825.1 Dinoponera quadriceps
AGGTAACTGTATCGAAACGTTGTCTCCTTCCTCGCATGTCGGACCACACACGTCTGGTCTCCTCTCTCGTACAGGGTATATAATTTGCTTTCGCCCGCTGCAATTCATTATGTGATCGGGGGAACTTTTAATCTTTACTGTTATCTAGGGCTTTTCACTAACGGTTATCTTCCTTCTCGGCGCGTGTACACACACACACACACACACGCGCGCGCGCACGCACTTCTCACCCGCCCTGAGAGAATTTTTTTTCGTGAGACATATACACACAACATGGTAAATTCGGCGAAACTGCCGCGACGATATAAAAGAAGACACGATCGCGCATAGTATGTTAATTTTATGCGCTTGCGTGATCCTTCGCACGCGATGGAAGATCAAAGAGAGATCACCTCGTGTAATCTCGCGTAAAAATCATCTCAAATCCCGCTAAGAGCGATCGCACGTATAAAGAGGTCCCGCAAAAAGTGCAGTGAGAAAAAAAGAGAGATTCAACTGTAATGTACGGTAACGATCACCGGGAACCGAAAAAAATTCAGATTATTCGCGATGTCGAGTGTCCCGCCGCTGCATTCTCCGAAGCTGACGGTTCATAAAAAAAGTTATAACCGCGGTTTTTATTCGGGGACGGGGAGGGGGTACGACAGTAAAATGGGACCCCTGATGCGTGAAGTTTGCGAATGGATTCGAGAGGTTCGCGAGAAAAAGAGAGAGAGAGAGAGAGAGAGAGAGCAATGACGGGCCTTTCTCTTATTACGAATATCAACTTAACCCCGCCTCTACACACACGCGTAATGCGCGTTTGTTCACTCGCTTGCCCGTTCGTTTATGCACATTTATACTACGCCCGCCACGCGGAATAATTAAAAGAGAGTGCGGCGGATTTTTGATCGCGGGACGCGCAGAACGCCCTTGGGCTCGGGCGATTAATTAAAGTACGGCCGGCCGAATTATCGAGATATCGCGCGTTGTATTCACGCACCGGCCAACCGCGCGCGCACGATCGATATCGTCGCTTAATTAACCGCGACCTAACAATAAGGGAGGGAGGAAGAAAAAATGAGGGGACTAAAGGGAAGAAAAAAGAGGAAAGCGCGCGCATTAAGGGGGAATCTTCGCGCGGTGGCGTCGCGGACCGCGTTCGATAACAGGAAGCGGTGCGTCTCTTCGCGTCGGGAACAGATAAGGAACAAAGTAGCCTCGCTAAATGTGAACCGACTCATTTCCTGCCCCGTTACCTCTCACGGCGTTAATTCGCCACGTGCGAACGCGCCTCCCCCCCCCCCCCCCCCNCCATCTCTTTCTCATTCTTTCCTTCTTTCATGTTCGCTCTTTTTTTCTTTTTGACGCGACGGAATCGATTAATAATCAATTTCCTGCGGTGTCGATCCTGCAGGCGTAATTCCACTCTCACGATTATCGCGAGAGCCACGCAAGCGGACACTGGCGAGGAACGCGGAATCGAGTAAACAAACTTGGCGTCGCGCTGATTTATCGCGTAGAATCCAAAGGCTCAACGCGCGACGGAACTTCGATGTCTGCAACTTTCGGGACGGGTTGTTCTACACACACCGTCGTCCGTGGTTGAAGTGGAACGAGTTTCCTCTGCCCGAACCGGCTACTAATCGGGCGTCCCATTGGGCTTCCTCGTACTTCGTAATGCGGTTTTCGACAATAAAATCGTTCCGCGGAGTTTCGCTATGCGGCCAATCGGCGACGGTCGGGCAGATGCGACGAGGAACGGGGTCGTGTGAATTTGCGATCTGATCGAAGAGACGCGACGGGAGGAACACGATTCGTATATTCGCTCCCGCGATAACGCGTATCGACCGCCGCGCGTTGGTTTCCGTCGACTGTACGGAGCTTATTGAATGATTGATGAAATCACCGAAAGGAAGAAAAACCTTTTGAATTATTAATTGAAATTCAGATTAGCCACCGGTACTTTTCAAATCGAAAATAAAGATGTCGAAAAACGCGGAAGCTCCGCGGCGAGTTGAAAAAAAAAAAATGTCAGGCATCACTGCAGCACGCTCGGAGCGCAAAGGGNATCCGCGGCGAGTTGAAAAAAAAAAAAATGTCAGGCATCACTGCAGCACGCTCGGAGCGCAAAGGGTTGATAATATCGTCATTCAAACGTTACGTGTGGAGACTGTTTTCAGATGCGGACAGAGTCAACGAAACTTGGAAAAATGTTGGGCACGCGCAGAGAGGGCGATGACCCCTCGCGGCAACGTTTTTCCACCGTTGCTCCCGCTGACGCCGGGATATTATCACCCGGAAACACGACATCGCAGGACGGATCAATTAATAAAATACACCGTTACAACGGTAGCCATTGGCCGCGCGCGCGACACGGAATTACCATCGAAACAAGACGCGCCTTGCCGAAAAGCGCCGTCGTCGGACTAGCCGGTCGGTCTCGCGTTTATTTCGCGCGTGAAATTGTTCGCGCGACCACAAAGGCTCCCATTGACTTCATAAAACCGAAACGTCGACACACGTCGGCGGTAGCCGAAAGCGCCAGGCTATTGTCATTCGCAAAGAAGAAAAGAGCGAAAGGAGGAAAGAGAAAGAAGGGAAGAGGCATATCCGGTGTGCAATATTTCCGCAAGTGTTGCGCGCTCGCTCGCACGTGCTAGAGCTGTTGTTACTCTTCGACAGCTGCGAAGTTTTCAGTCTTCGAACTTTGAGACTTCGAAGGCTTACAAATTTATTTCAATAATGGGAAAGGTGAAGTATAAGGCAGAATGGTCATTAATGTAAACGTTCACTGATGTATTCGTTGATATATTCATTGATATTCAAATGATATTCACAAGCAAAAACATAAATGCAGAAGAAGAATTAGCCGTGGGATCTAGCCGTGGCAGAAAATAGAGACAGCTAATGTCGCGGCTACCGCAATTAATAAATTTAACCATAGTAGCAACGACACTAGCTATTAGAGGTAAGATACATTTGCTGCAAGGTATGACTCTATATAGTTCGCTGGTAACGTCTTAGTTCGAACAGCTAATAAATTTAGCTGCGGTAGCAATGACAGCTCATAAATTTAACTACGGTAGCAATAACGGTCTCTAATCGAACTTCTATTCCTAATTCTTTCTCCGCATGTGCAAAAAATATTCTTTAATTTATGTAACGTATTACTTCATTCTTTATGCTTCGTTATCCACGGAATCCATAAGCGAGTTGGTTTTACATGCAGCGCGTGCATACCATCACTTAGCCATCGATAGATGGTTCAAAAAAAGCCGGGGCAAGGTAGTACACGAGGTATACAGTAAAAAAAAAAAAACAGTTTGTGTGAAATTCACCTCGTTAACATTTTTTATGTTGAATTTTCTAGCGCCCGTGTGTTAATTTAACATATTGTGTTTATGTTATCTCAACATTTTGTGTCGATATTCAACATATGTAAGTATTAAGATATATCTTTTGCACTTCAGTGTTGATTAACGTATTGATATTGTGTTAATTTTTGACAATTTTTATGTTATTTTTAAACATATTCCTCAAGTAGCACACGAAGCTTTAAAACTGCAATAACATTGTCGCAGCTTAAATCGTATAATTTTTGCACAGCTACTGCTACAATGTCATTATGACATAAGCTGCGTGACAGCTATTAATACAGCTTAAAATAGCTGTGGCTGCACTGTTTTATTAGCTGTCGCAAACGTTTTTGCAATTAAAAGTCAAGCAAAATAATATTTGTAGCTAAATAGCTGCAATCAAGGTTGGTATATTAGCCACATTTTTGCTGTCGCAGTGAATATAACTGGATTGTGTTACTTGGGTCATCTTGCGTCAACACATAAAGTTTGAGTGAACCGTTTGAGACACGCGAAATGTGTTAAATTCAACGTCAAATTTTTATTGGACGCGGCGTTAGGGAAGAAAGGGTGGTTCCTGCAATAAATTTCCCCGTTTCCCTAACAAATATGTAAATCTTCGAAGTTTCGGAGTTCAAGGACTTCGATCTACGAATATTTCGTATCGAAGCTTCGAGTACGAAGACTCCGAAGAAAAAGCACATCTCCTAGCTCGCCCGGCTTTTGAAAAGAGCGGCGGGAAAAGCAGCAACGTCGTCATTGCTCCGGGATAGAATCCCCGACGTTTATAATAACGCTCGAGAAGATTTCGCGTCTGTACGGTTAATTGCACGCTTCGCGCTCGCTCAAGACGAAAAAGAAAGGAGACGAGAAGAGGCGACGAGTCGCATGTCACGAGCTCCCCTTGTTAGACGCGTCGATTAATAAATCGCGCTCGGCAGCAACGAGGGTGCCTTCTCGCTTCCTTCGTCGCGCGATCCGGTCGGCCGGCCAGCCGGTTCGCTGCACTGTGCGGCACGTTGCAACAACGTGCGCGGCGGTCGATCGGTTAGGAGGTCTCTCTCTTCCTCTCTCTTCCTTCAGCTACCGCGCCGGGCGAGTCACCTCGATGAAAGCTGAGATCCTCTCTCTCGGCAGCGCAGCTTCATATAACAGCGATGTAGCTCATAACGGATCTGGTGTAACGCAACGACGCGTTATCCCTGTCATTCGAGCCGATCGGACACCGTATATCCTTCGTCGATCCTTCGACGAAGAAGAAGAGCAGAGTGGTGGCAGCACACGGTGAGAGAAAGAGGCTAACCGCGAAAGCAGCAAAGGCGATCGCTCTCTGCTTGACTTCACACACCCACACTCCCGCTGCACACGCATGTGCGCGCGCGCGCTTACATTTCGCCGCCGCCGTGGTCGTCGTCTCTACTCTTTCTCTGTTTCTCGCCTTATTTGCATGCCCCCGTAATGGTATCCGGGGCGCGAGTATCAATTAACAAGTCGCGCGACCGCCTTGTTTGTCGCGAATATTATTGCAACACCGATCGCCGCTAACCGTTGGCCGACGTTGTTTTCCAGCTGTCCCACGTCGTGTGTGGGTCGCGGACAAACGCGCCGGCGGTAAACTCGCCCATAGAGATTTTTCACGGTAACAGGTTGCCGCTCGGCGGTACCGTCATCATCGGGAGAAGTTAATGAAGTAGCTCACGCGTAACTCACGCGCGGTTACAAGCGAGCGTGTTGTTGTTAGCGAACTACGTAAGCGTTATGTCGACCGCGGGATTTCCTCGCACATGTGCCGACACGGCGGTGGGTACGGCGAACTCCCGAAAAATCGTTAATCTCAAGATGCAATTTTCGCGAGACGTTAGAAAGTCGGAAATTCAATGAGCCGAAACGATATTGCCGCTTTCGGCGCGAGTAATTGGGACGATAACAGATCAACACCACGTCGCGACAGACAAGTGGTTGCTTAACAGTATTTCGTGCTTTTTTGAGCCTCGAGTTACTTAACATTTCTCGGAAGTCAGATTTCTTGTCGCGTTGATTGATCACTCTCTAAATTCGTTGGAATGAAACTTCACCCCAACAATATTGATAATTCACTTCAAGCGATAGTGAAAATATTGCCACTTTTTATAAGAGTGAAATTTCACCTCAACCGTACTCGTTTAACTCGATTGAACGTTTTACTCCAGTGAATTTTTGAACTCAGAACTTGGAGATTTTGAATTTGCCGCAGAGCTATTCAAATATACATTCCCTATATGAATGTATAATCAATCGTGAACTGAAATTGTGAATCGGAAAATAGGACACAATGGCCGCAGTTAAAGACTCGATCATCTTGTTGCTTATAACATAATTTAGGGCGCGAAAGAAAAATATTCACTCCATCCGAGACGAAAGAATTCACTCTATAAGACTGAAAAGTCACTCCGAGTTACTTGGCAGTCAATCTATTTTTCGCATGGAGGTTTCACTCGAAGAAATTTCGAGAACAGTATTGTGTCATCAGCCTTAGCAACTAAATGGCCGACGCTGGTAAAAGGAGGTATTTCCCTCGCGAATTCGAACACTAAGTTGAGAGCTCATTACAGAGAGGCCTTTCTTTCTCTCGAAGATGTAAGGGACCGAAAATGCGAATGAATATGCATATATTCGTGCAGCATTCATCGGTAGAGTTGGCGCACGACTCTCTAACGCACCTGTACCTGTCTGCGAACACCGACTTCTTCCACGCGCGGGTCTTCCTCTCCGGGCCTTCATTCGCTCGTAAAGGTCGAGAGCTCGTAAAAGAGGAACTCGTTACTTCCCCGGGGTGCGAAGTATTTTCACCCGCGGGCCGACCGACCGAAGTCGCGTCCTCTCCCCGTCACCGGCGACGCGCGTCCTCTTTTTCCTTTTCTTCGAGGCGCATTGGCAACGCTCGACCGCGACATTGTGTCGAACTGCACTGCGACGTTAGCGAGCGGCATTTTTGCACTTACGCCGCAATATTTTTAGCCCTCGGAATTACCAGCGGAACGAGTTTAGCCTCGGACCCGTCGCGCTCCCTCGGCCGACTATCAGACCCGCGAGAGCGCGGAGAGCACTAAGTAGTGCAGTCGTCATCGTTGAAAACCGGTGACGTGTAATTAATGGGAAACATTCCGCCGGATCAAGAAGCATATAGCTATCGATCGGCGCTATTTCGCGTCCCTCGATCGTTATACGCGCGGATTGCTGAACTCGCAATTAACGTCGTGCAATTGACTTATCGCTGGGCGCGCCCGGTTATCTCGCACGCGCGACTTCAACCATCGGCAATGATTTGCTAATCAATAAAGTCGTACTTCGAATTCGCGCTAACTGGGGCCGCAGGAATTTATGAGCACGCGCGCGCGTAAACTTATCGGGACTTCGCTGTCGTAAAGCGGCTATTACTCACAGAGAGCGCGCGTACATCCTCGATCTTGTTCGTTTATTCGCGCAAACGCTTATTCCCTCACTGCGCGTAAGAAATTAATTTTACAATGCACCGTGCAGATGGGAAGACGCGCCATTACGGAAAGAGGAAATATATCCGCATGTATAAACGTCAAACAACGTCAGAGGTTGATGGTAGTGACGGTTGAAATAAGTACAACTCATACAAGTGATACGAAAATGTTTGCGAGAAATAACCGTGAACGCGGGGCGTCATTAGCACATAGATTGCCGCGTTTGCATATTCTACATGTACGGGAGAACAGTTCTATTCATAAGTAGTTCCACGCGTAATAGAATAGAAATCGACTCTCTCGCGCGCGGAAGCAGTTAAATTTTCAACAACGTTGAAATTCCGTTTATTCCTTCGAGGATTTTTATGGACCTTATATAGACGAAACGTCGCGCCGAAAGCACGTACAACGGAGGAGATGATAAGGCAGACGACGAAACGTATCTCAACGGAGTCCAGCGTGTCAGCCCTGAAAATAACCACCGCCATGTTTCGATCCGACGAGAGCTTCTTCCCAGGGAGAGAAAGATGGAGAGGAAACCCGGGAATCCCTTGGAAGGTAGTTTCGAGAAATTGAAAATGATCTCGACGAAAAGGCCCCTCCCTCGTCGCGAAAATTATGCGCCGTCTCTCGCACGGATCGAGAGCCATTTCGAGCAGCCGAGAGAGGTCGAATGGCTGCGAGTGACTGATTGAGGGAGCTTTTTATTGCGTCGTAACAATCCCGCCGGCGTGGGCGCGCATTGTTCGTCGTCGCGAGTGCACGTGAGTCTTCATGTTTTAATTACATTTCCTGCGTCGGCCGGCATGGTAGGCGCGACGAAAGGAGAGAGATGCGCGCGCACTCGTTCGAGATGAAGAAACGGCCTTTTTCGAAAAGGTGGTTCTCGCGAGTAAAAAAAGAAAGCCATTTGATCGCCGACCGCGCGAGCTGTGATTATTTCTCGCTTGGCGCCGTCGTGATATTTTCCCGTCGAGTTACGCTAATTGCGGCGAGCTATAGTAATGAGCGCGCGCAGAATAGTCACGCCCGCATCTCGCGAATGAAAAAGTCGCGGGCGCGACACGTGATTATTACGAGTTATTAAACGATCGTTTATCCCCTCGCTCGTAGTTACTCGTTAAATGTTGTTTCCATGATTATTATTGGTATCGCCGAGGCCGAGGATAACGTCGCTTTAAAGAGAAGTTCCCCGCCGAGGGTGATACGGAAAAAAGAAGCACGCCACGCTCGGCTCGGAAACTTTCACCACGTTGCTGTCGCGGAGCGGAAAATCGTACGCAGAAATTGTATGTACACGTCGACGAGATCGACATTTTAAGTGACGACCAAACGAATGGTCACTACGATGAGAGAGACTCGCGTCACGTCGGAGAATGTCGAAAGGATAAATAATTAATGACTGAATATAAGAATAAAAATGCAACACATACACAGCCGTCAGATACAGCGAAACGACGTGGTGGTGAAAGTTGGCAAACGGAAAAACGTTGAATTTCTCGTTAATAAAAAAAGAAAAAAAAAGAAGAAAGGGGGAGAATGATGCTCGGGACGTGATTTCGCTTTTCTATATTGAAATTGTACGTATACTTAATTCGTCGCACACGGACGTTTCGTTTTTAAAGCGGGAGACGCCGCGCAGACCACGTTGTCTTCGGCACGCGAGTAACGTCGGACACGAGCGATCTCGGCGGCAATTTCCATGGTTTGCGTATAAATACGTAATTGCAGGCGAAATGCATGCGCGAACGGCTCTGTTGCATTGCTGGCCTTTGCAGTTCTTGCCGCTGCAGCAAGTTTGTTGCCTCGAGGCTGCACTTCATTCCGTCGTGTTGCACGTCAGCCGTAATGCGCGTACTATTTCCCGTACACGGAGCTGAATAATGGCCGATAATATTTTAACGTTAAGAGTTATCTCGATGAGCACAATAGCGTTAGATTCTGCATTGTGACTGGCGAGAGAGCATTCCAGCCGCAGTTTTGTTTTCAAGTTGGATCTCTCCCGTTCATTCTCGGCGATCTCGCGAAAGTCGAGGTAGCACGGAAGAACCGAGAAATTCGAGAGAAGGAGAAAAAACGGCGCGAACGAGAAATATCGAATTTATATTCTTCTGTACTCCCGTTCGCCGCGCAAAGTCCGTTTGCGAGTAAAAATCACGAAATCGTCGATGGAATAACATCACCGTCGGTTTCTCTTTGGGGCTCGATTTTATTCGGAGCTCGCTCCCCCGCCGGGAAACGATCACATTCTCGTGGGAAGTATCGTGCAATAATTATATATAATTACGTTATCGCGTCCGACAAAAGAAATCGGACGTGTAATGCGTTATATGCGGCCAAATGCGTAGAGTGGAATGTAATCTCGCGGTCTTTTAAACGCGGCGTGGACAGCGAGCGCGCGAAATTATCTCCCGATAGCCGCTTAATCAATTTACAGATCGGTGTGCTTTCTTTTCTTTCACGCGGATTTCGTGTTGCGAACTCGCTTTCGTAGTATATTATGAAAAGGCATTCTCGAGAGTTAAACAGTTGGCGGCGGCCTGACACGATCCCGCCCATTCATAACTCGACGCGATAACGATAACAAGGTGATGATAAGCTGCGCTCAGACTCGTGCCTTGGTTCTCGTTCGTTCGTTCCTTCGTTCGTTATCGTCGAGAAACCCCGGGATGACGTCGCGGCTGTTTGCTTCTTACGATCGCTAGACGTCGGTAATTTCTAGTCGAGCGGGAGAAAGTCAACGTACTGTGCGCACACGTCGTGTGAACGTCGTGAGTTCGGTAAAAGAGGAGCATTTAGAGTAGATAAGAGCTGGGTTTCTCGCGTCGAATCAAGAGTCTTTTCTCCACCGGAGAATTTTATTCGAGGGAGGAACGGGGAAACCGACCGGTGTTTTTGCGTCGTTCCCGACGGCGTTTCGATTTATAGAAAGTTGTCGAAAGATCGGCGATTCTCTTCATTCGAGACCGCCGGCGATCCCGTTCGGAAGGAAGAGATAAGCATTTGACAGCCGCCGAAAACGTCTGCGTGTTTCCCCGCTTCGCATTCATTACGATCCATCTTTATCTAAACGGTGAATGTTAAGTGGCCGAAGGAAGCATTCGCGGAACGTCTAACCGTCCCACATTTCAGCTCTCCCTCCCCGGAAGGATTTCGTGAATCCTTGTCAAGTTTTCTCGTCCCGGCTCATGCCTGATCATCTAATCTCAAGGTAACTTTCGCGTGCGCTTTAATTTGCATATCTCACCGGACGACGAACGCAGGCGATCGTATTAATATTAAAACACTGTCTCCCTGTGTTATCATTACCGGTGAAAGGCGCGCCGGCGGATTCCATCGGCTAATAAACTTCAAGCACGTCGTGAATTGGAAACGTTCATGCCGCCGCTTCAGCAGTCGGTTCTCTAACTGGCGCGATGCGATTCTTCCGTTACATCGGCTAACCTTTCCGTGCGCGCGCCTATGTATTTGTGCTTTTCATCGGTCGTACGTGTAAGCGTGCATTCGACGATACCCGGCATACCGCTACGCATTTTTACTCGGTGTGATACTTAGCATAAATCCGAGCGTGCCCGTTTAATCCCCTCGCGACGCCTGTCTGTGCCGGGCTCTGCAAATTGCAAAGCTGCCAGCGATATTTCGATATTTAACGCGGAAGAGTCGTAAATCGCGAAAAAACAGAGAGAAAGAAGGAAAGAGAGGAAGGGACGCGACGAGGAGTATTCTTAGTCGTTGAAGTGTTTCCAGGCGCACTCTGATGAAAATTCTAGTTATTTTCGATGCCAAACGCATTTTATTTTAATGAGAAAATACTTAGTCTTGAATCTAGAATAGATATTCTCATATGTAAGCGGGAATAGTAAAATCTTTTTAGAAAACTTTTGGTCTTGATCTGATTGAATTTCTATTGATGCAAGTATTACTTGGACCCAATTCAAGACTAAAAACCTTTCTAAGAAGATTATAATATTCTTGCTTATATATAATATCTGTTCTTGATTTAAGATTGATTTTTTCGTGTAGTAGTAGCAACATGTATATAAGGATACTATCACTATAGTAACACTTACTAGAAAACTGGTTGTCCTGGCTATTTTTGCGGTTAAAATGAAAAAAAAAAAGAGTATGTTTGGCACTGAAAATAGTTATAATTTTCTATCAGTGCAATTGAGAGGTCGATGTGTGTGTGGTCGGATTACAAATCACGCTATCAGATGTCCTAAATTGTGCTCATGAAAATATTTATCGCATTCCTCCGCCGATATTATATCGAATGTCTGATAACGCTGTTACAATTGTCGTTCGCACGGTCTTTTTATTGTTACGTCAGCAACAGCCAACATTCGAAATCTCACGTGCAGCGAGGAAGGAACTTGTTTGCACATCTCTCTTCTCGGGCGGGATAATCTTGCGGGAGAGAGAAAATATTGCTATAATATGTCTTGTTTGCTATCTAACAGCATTGATGGTGCCGAAATACTTCTACGTACACGGAGGAAATATTGTGGCAAAAAATTCTCACAAAATTGTGTAACGTTGAACTACCGAAATTATAATTGAATTTACGATATGTACTTCATCGCTAAAGATTACAACACACATAATAATAATTATTATAATAATTCCAATCATAATTCCGGTATGGTCCAAACGTTATAAAATTTTGTGGTAATCTTACTATTAGGTTGGTGCGTATGAAATGTCGGATTTTTAAGTGAATATATAAAACTGCATATCTTCTTTCAAAAGTTGTTTATTTAATCAAAATATGCTCCATTTGCTTGAATACACTTTTCCCAATAAGATTTTAATGCATAAATGCCTGTCTTAAAGAAATTCTGATCTTTGGAATCAATAAACTCTGATATGGAATTTTTCAGACTGTCTTCATTTTCATAATGTTTAGCCCGTAAAAATAGTTCTAAATGTTTGAAAAAATGAAAGTCGGTTGGCGAAAGATCTGGTGAATAATCTGGGTGTTGCAAAATTTCATATTTTAACTCATTTAATTTTGCAATCGTTTTGTACGACGTATGCGGCCGAGCGTTGTCGTGGAGAAGTATTGGGCGGTACCCACTTATTCATTTTTTTCACCTTGCCAATTTCAGAAAGGTGTCGCAATATTGGTGTATGGTCGACTTTCATTCTGATAGCAAGTTCCCTTGTAGATACAGTTGGATTCGTTTCCACCAATGCTTTCAGAACATCATTATTCACAGACGTTTTGGGTTTTCCACGCGGTTCATTTTGTAGGGAAAAATCACCAGACCGAAATTTTTCGAACCAACGCTGCACGTTTCGTTCGTTAACAGTATTCTCCCCAAACGCCTGGTTTATATTGCTTGTAGGTTTTGTAGCATTATTGTCAAGTTTACACTTATATAAAAAAATTACACGAATATCGGTTGAATTCGTATCCGTACAAAATTCAAAGCAGATAACAAAAGGGCACACTTTTGAAAAAATCTTCTTTGTTAAAATATGACTCTGGTAATGGACAGTAAAAGAGGCTGTGCCAAAAACAAAAGCATAACGAAAGCAGGGAGACAAACGTTCACATGTAAAGAAAATCCGACATTTCATATACACCAACCTAATACAATATTTTTTCCGTGTAATAAACAAGAACCGATTTAGAGGCAAAATGAGCAATTTTCGTGAAACCCGCATTAACGTGGCGATTATCGGTCCCGATGCTAAATTTTTCCACGATTTCATATATGGATATTTCAACGTACAATTATTGGTAAAACCAGCGACATATATATAATCTCTCTCTGATATAAATGATTAAAATATGATATTTTGTACGAAAAACATTCTCGTAAAAGGATTATCTTTCATTGGAAGAAACAACGAAATCAATTATTTGCTATGCACACAAACGAAAAGACACGCACGCGATGATATGTACATACGTTCCGGTCAAACGCTTTGCAAAAAAATTCCCCTCTTTCGTGTGAATTTATTCGGCGGAGGAGATGAGGTATACGAGAGTGGGGCTTTTTTTTTATCCGCGCACATATGCATATTATTAAACGCAAAATTTAAAAATGAACAGTATGGAATGCGAGCCGCGGCGGGAGCACGCGCGGGTTAGCGGGCTTTTAACGGCGGATTGTAATATTTTTTGCAGAATTACATAAAACATTCAGCGCGATGGTTAATGGATATCGCATTAATTTGTCAAGCTGTTTGCGAGTTATCAGAGCGTACGAAACTATGCCGTTTTCCGCGCCAAATCGGCTTTCCCCGCTTTCTACGGATTACTTCCAAACGCGTTCGCAGATACAGTTTACATTTCATTGCGCGTTACGACACTCGCTCGGCTGCACGCAATTCCCGAGGATTTATCTGCAGCCGACGCTCTCTTGAATGTCATCGGCAAACACGAGAAATCGCGATCGAAACGTGTATGTGTGCGCGCGCGGCTAAGCGCGAAAAGTACGTGTAATTAACGCGCGAGCGAGTTCGTCCCTGTTCCAACACCCTATTCAAAATCAAACTACTCGAAATAAAACGACGAGCGAGCGGGTTTCGCTGTTTCAACCGGCGACGACTCCCTTCCACTCGTCCCCGGGCACAAAGTCGCGGGAAGCCGTTGGGCGAAAACACATTAACAATTAACTTGTACAAATAGACTGCGCACAAACATATATTTTCCAGCTCGTGCGCGATTTAATCAGTAATCGTTTGTTCCAATTTCCTCCTGAAAAATCCCGACCACGTGCGCAATGTCCGGCCGTGTTTCGTGCGTCAGGACGGAAGACCAACACAATCTGATTTTATATTTCAATATTTCGCTTGCTACCACGAGAAATATCGCGCGGCACTTCTGCGTGTTATTCGCGTTTTATTCGACGGGATTATTGGCCGCACTTTATCGATAAAAATAATTAATTGCGCCGGCCGTTGCGCGCCCTAGCGCCGCGGGGATCAAATCAAAGGGATCAAACGCGCTCGTTGAGAGCGAGAGCTGAAAATGTCGCGAAAAATCATCGGCGGTTAGCAATGCAATCGGTTACCGTTGCGAATAATTCAGGTGCGCCAGCGATCGCAATAATGAACTCGTGAAATTCGACGTTCCACTAGAGGATTACACACGCCGGGGCGCTTTCGCCGGCAAACGTGCGACGAAATCGATACGCGTGTTTAAAGCGACGTTGTACAGCTTATTAAAGTGCGCCGCCGACGCCATGCGTGTGTGTTTATCTATTATAATTACCGACGAATTAAATGTTCTTTTTTTCTCGCGCCAACATCGACTCGGCCGGCGAATTAATTTTCACGGTGTTCCACGATTAACACCCGGACGCAATATCGGTTACGCGCTCGCCTCCTCCTCTCCTACCGGAGAGAGCTGCGTTATCCCGTATTATAGTTCGCTTCCTTCTCCTCGACCACAACCCGAGTAGAAATTGAATTTAGTAATTGTCTAGTCATGACATAGAAAAGTTGGATTTTACATCGCTACTAGCTAGTAAAATACTAGCTAGCCATTAGCTGGGAATGTAACGCTCACTACTAATGACTGTACTAGAAAACTTAGCTAATAGCTGGACAAAAAATAGTACAGTCATGAGATGAAAAATTTCAGGTAGCCACTAGCCAGAAATGTAACGTTCATTTCTCCTAGTGGGTGTAATAGAAAAGTTAACTAGTAGTTAGAGATATAATAAAATGAAGAAATTTATTTTTCTTTTCGTCATTTATTTTTCTATCACGTTACTGTGCGTAATTTTTTTCATCTATTCACTGTCTATGTAATTAAGTATACTTACTAGGCAATCCCGATACTCAATTTCTATTCAAGATATATTGATGGTTTTCCATGTCGTTACTGTGTAATCTTTTTTCATCTAGACACTAATGTAATTGGTGTAGCTATTAGACAGTCCTGACATTCAATTACTATGTAGGATTTACAGCATATTACTACTAGATAGTGACTAGTCAGAGTTTGATATTGTAACATAACCATAATTTCGATGTGCTGACTAATTTAATCCTGCCAGTGGCGAGATAGTAGCTAGACTGTATATTTTAGAGAAAACAGCGCCATCTACCACCATATTTTCTATCTAATGACTAGACAATTAAAGACTGATCAGGAGTATTTAGCTAGTCCCGAGCTAGCGACTGGCTAGAAAACTTATCTATTCGTTACTCTCTAGCTACCAGTCTTGATCAGCTAGACACATTTCTGCTCGGGAACGTCGCAAATGTAGCGAAACCGATAGTCCAGGACTCGCGCGTCCTCCTTCCACCTCGCCTATACGGAATGATTGTCGAACGAGAGCGTTCAGATGTTTATCCAGCCACTCACGTGATACACCGCGTGCCGACGCTATTCTCCATTTCGTTACCATCTGTGGGGCGACGGATCTCATTCAGCTAATATCAAAGGTGGAATGTCAACAAAATACCGAGGGATACTCGGTGCGAGGAAGTATCGATACTTGAATAACAGCGAAGTATCATAAGCGTCTCTCTCTCGTTCACTCACTCACCAGTCGAGGTGCTCACGTGCCTCTAAGTAGATCCTTCTATCGCGGCCTGAAAATAGTTGGCCCCTCGAGACGGAACTGGCGACGAAGGGAGGGGAAGAAACAAGAATCTGTTTACCACGCGATGGCACACGGCGAAACGCCTGACGACACGCACAACACACGCACGCACGCCGTGAAACACGCGCGCGATCCAGCTCTCCCCCCACCATCGGTTTCGCGCATGTAGCCTCTTCCGGTGTGGCTAATGAATACACGCGATAACGAATGTATTAAACGACGTAGTGCTACTCCCGTCAATAATGACATCAGTTTAGCGCTCGCGGTGGCTTTCCATTGTTGCCGCTCGACAGCCAGCCGCCAGTCCAATATCACTCGAGCGACGACGCCCTCGAGAAAGAACGTCAACAGCTGACTCAGAGAAGAAAGAGAGATAAATAGGCGGGGAGAGAAGCTTCGGGGGCCGCGAGGAGTGCGCGCAACCATAATTAAGCGGACCATAATTAGACGGATGTGACGTAAGTGAGACGACGGGCCGATTAAGGGGGGGGGCCGAAGCCTTCGATCGCGTGGTTCTCTATGCACAAACAGCGCGAGCAACGCGCGGTTGCGTCAGCCCGCGCGCGCGCGCTCGCTAGGCCACGCGGACGCGACGCGCGCGTGATACCGCATGATACGATACGTTGGTACACGCAACCCACCGCGTCGTAAGGTCCGGCCGGCCGTTCGAAAAATCGTCCGTGTCGTAAACGATCGTTTTTACGCGCGCTCTCGGCCGCACGGCCGCAGAGATAAAAATACCGCAACGCGTGCGGAGCGCACCGACCGCCCGCGTCGCGCACGTCGCCGATTAAGGAGGTTGTAAGGTGAAATATGTTTAATAAGAATCCGATGAAACTTGCTGTGCGTTTACGTGAAAATAGTATCTGATTGCTCGTATAATTGGAAAAAGACTGACCATTCGAAAACTGAGATATTTGCGGCTGAAGTTGACACTTTTCATTTCACTCTTGACATGTGTTCCATTAGAGAGATTGGCGTGATGTTTTTCATTTCTATATTTAATCTGTTTTAAATTAAAAATAAGATTTTGGTGAAAAACTGTTATGATATTAAAGACTTGTATGCAAATTATGCACAAATTTTAGTATTATTGATCATTTTTTGTTATGAAAATACAGCGGTGTAATGTTCATAACTTGTAGTAATACTCGAAATATATATATGTGTATATTTTAACACTTATATATTTCCTTCTATTCCCGGGAAAAACGGGAATTTCACTTTTATATGCCTATATATATATATAACTCTATATATGTCTCACATCTAAAAAAATGCTGTTATACGAATGTAATTAAAGTAATTGTTTATGTTCATAATTGCCCATAATTCATATGTAAAAATCTATATAATTATAAATAATTTTATATGATTATATATATACATTTTTCACCGTGGTATCTGCGTATCTCAGATCTTAGATCTGTACCTAGATCTAGTATCTTAGGTCAACTAATGCATAAATACAGCATTAATAAGAAAAATTAAAAATTATACTTTCATATTTGTATAATATTGTTGTTTAACTTCATTTTAAATTAACATTTATTATTTAGATAGTGAAATAAATATATGAGAACGTGCTCGATAAATACTAAATTTATGGCCGCCTTAATGAGCTAATGAAAATACGATACAATCTTACAACCTCCACATGAAGAAAAGATTCTGTACTTGTGTTAAGATCGGTTCTTGTCAAAATTTTGCGTTCAGTTTTTAATATACCCGTGTATTAATTTAACATATGGTGTTTATTTCAATATTTTGTATCGTGTTGATATTCAACATGTATAAGTGTTAAAATGACATATTTCATATACTTCAGAGTATCGATTAACATATTATATAATTTTGTGTTAACTTTTGACATAATATTTTTGTTACTTTTCAACATATACACTCGAATTTTTTGTGCTGAATTAACAGAAAAATTTCAACGGCCCGTTCGGGACATGCGAAATGTGTGAAATTTAACACAACATTTTTTACCGTGTCCTTAATCCGCGCTCGAGCGGAAAATGATCGCCGTTCTTCGCGCCGTTTCGCGAGTCCTCGTGTGCGCGCCGCCACCGATGGCCCGAGCAGGTGTGCGTCTCTGACGTGTCTCCAAGTCGCGGCTGTTCACTGTGTACATTCATATAAGATTATATCGTGCAATTTTCGTACACGAGAGGCGGGAAGATGTCCACTAAACCGCCATGTTTTTCCTCTCCTCCCTCCGCGGCGAAATCGCCGGAATGTCCGCGCGTTTCGCCGACAAGTTCGATGAATCGACGCAAATTAAATTAATTGAAAGATCAATTTACAAATTCCATTCGCGGGGCGCGGAGAACGGCAGCGATGTGATTTTTCGCCGAGGCTCGACCGACCGGCCGATCGACGCGCGCGACGATATGTAATTTTTCGCTCTCGCCCACCAAACGGGCGATATTTCAATCGTAACGACGTTGTATAATTGCCGAGCGATTCGATTATTCGGCTAATTAAGTGGCGCGCTCGTGATTACAGTTATTACGACCGATAATCCGACCGCGTACGTAGGTGACTCTCTCTTTTCTCGATGCGACGACGTCGGGTATCTTGTAGGTAGTGCGATAATGCGAGTTTATTGCAGCGCGACCGCGTGTACGCCTCGAGTTGCACGAACAATAAGATAGAGCTAGCGACATGCTGTACGTTATTGTAAAATATGATTAAACTTGGATCAGGTTCAAACTGTCAGAGCGGCTGTGCTTCTTCACGGCGGTGAAGATATTAATCGGCGCGATCGGATGCACGGGAGTGTCCACACATCCTTAAAAATAAACCCGGCTGCGAGCGAAAACGAACGGTTTCTACGCGAGAACAGCGCTGATCGTAAATCAAATATCGAGTTATTCGCGGCCCGATGCTCCTCGACTTTCCAGCCATCACAACGACGACGACGGAGCGAAGCTCAACGCGGTTCTCAGACAAAGTGTCTCCCCTTTTTTATCGGAGGCCGCATTCATATTTATAAATTCAATCTCAGATAACCGCGCGAGGAGGAGAACTAATTTAATTCGTAAATTTGCTTTCATTAGCCGGAGCTTGATTGCGGCAGGATGTTGAATTTGCTAACGAACTGCGCCGTCGTGCGAAAAGAGAGCGCTTTGTCTCTCTCTCGCTCTCTCTCTCCCTTTATTTTATTTCTTTTTTCATCGAGCAAATTTGCAATATCGATTCTAATACACACTCGTATTCGCTGAGGACGCTTCTCCTCAGTCGTGGTGTTTGCCGTTATAACTTTTTTTTTCCCCTCGGCGCGTGTGGGAGGAAGAGGTTCCCAGGCCACGTAGCGTTGAAATGTGTCACCGCGGCTGCTGAGCTTTTGCAATTTAAAAGTCTGGGTTTAATTTTAAACGTGTGCGTCAGACGACGGTATGGATTTAAAACGAGTTTAATTCGGGGCATTAATGTTTCACGTGTAATACATACACGCTCGGTGGGCGATCAAGACGGCGAGGTAAATTATTAATTATTATTCAGCCGCGTTCCTCCCCTGTTTTTGCTCGCGATCCCTGCGGCAAACGTTCCGAAAAATGTACCGAGAGACCGTCTCGCGATCCTAATATCTCCCGCTCCTTCGCGCTATCTCGCCGCGAAAACAAGCAGTTTATTTTGCGTCCCCTTAAAGTAACCGATACGAATCTTCCCGAGATTAATCATCAAAACTGACGTCGGCTCGTCGCTTTAAATTTAGAGGCAGATTTATGGGAGGAGGATCCGCGGAACCGTCTCAATCGCCGTACTATTTTCAGATCTACGGTAACATACAGAACACACGCAGCCACGGACGCGCACACAATAGAAAATAAAATAAAAATCAAACCGTGCGTTATGATCACAGGCGACGAGCCTGACGACGATTTATGTCTTTTTATACAATATTATCGCTCGTATATTCACGCGTCTCGCTCGAGCCCTTTCGCTGCATAATGTATATCGTTTACGGTATAAATTTTCCCTCAGAGAGAGCCTCCTGCTCTTCCTCCGGGGGGTAGACGTCGGGCGGGAACTCTTTTATCGCGAAACACAATAAATAATTCGAACGGAGTCGAGTTACAGTGACACGAGCGGGAGGATTTTTGCGGCAGCCGCAAGGATTATCTCGAGAATAATTCTCGCGATACCGCATCGGCGGACGAAAGCGAGAATGCCTCCGAAATTGTGCCGAGGCATTTGCGGGCGCGTTTCACCGGCCGTCAGGCCGACCATTCGCGGCTGTGCCAGGGACAAACGGCGACAGTAATAACCTTCCGTAAACAGGGCGCTATACGACGACAGAACGCGGCCGGACAGCAATTCGGCGCATTCGCGTCGTGAGAATCGGAACGATTAGAATTAGCTCAGCCGTCGAAAGATCGTGCCACATACATCGACACACGTCTCACAGACTATCACCGAACCGCGATGTGGTTTTCGAAAAGCGCCGTCGCCCCCCCGTTGATCGAATGACAGTCCGCGGGTGATATAAGCGTGATGGAGTGTTTTGCACGGCCGACGTTATTGTTAGCGGTGAGAGGCTCCTTCTCTAGAACTCTCGTTCGGGTCCGCCGCGTTAAGAAACGGTCGTTATGTAATAAACCGATTTTCCCAGCTAAAGCGTCGGGCAATTATCGCGGGGAAATCGTCTCACGTGGCGCGTGCAAAGTCGGGTAACCTCGAGGGAGAGGTAAATAGATTCGTCCACGGTCCCGACTTGATCGAATTCGCGACGTATTTGACGTTGCCGCGGCTCCTAGCACGCGTTTTACATCGATGAATAGTTGTCATGCCAACTCTATGCAAACAATCAAACCGCGTTGAAATTAGCCGATATATTCCGAATTCCCCGTCAAAAATTTCAAATTAGCCGGGGGGAATATTGAAAATCGAACGCGGCGATGATAATCGAACGGTCCCGGACTTCAAAAAATGCGCGAGAGCCCATTTTGGTCCTCGATAAAATCGCTCGGCGAATATCCGATGAGAGAGAGGGAGAGAGAGAGAGCCGGCGCAAAACTATGCAAGCGGCGTACAGTCAGCGTGTTTCCTTCCTTTTTTTCCCCCCGAACTGAAGCCCGGAAAAAGACGCGAGACATTCGTCGAGCGACTGCAGAAGCAACAAAAGAAGCGGGTCATTGTTGCGGTCGAAATGCGAGCGCGGTATTGCAGATAGCGAAGTAGGTGGATCATAAATTATTCGCGATAACGGGGGCGAAATGCGGCGTAAGGCCGTATCCACACCAGGTGCACCGAACGGAATCAAACGCCCGCGCAGCGAAACGAGTTCGAGAGAACCGTCCTGCAACGTGAATTTATTATCGTGCGCGCGCGTCGTCCGGAATAGCTGCAAGCGTACGAATGTCTGTGTGCCGTGTGTTGCCAGTTTCCACTTTTCCGTCGAATAACGCGAAACTGGACGCGCAGCGCGTGGGGTATCATTTTTCTCGCATTCATCATTTCGTCGACAACGAGAGCGTATAATTTTTTTTTCTCCTTTTTTAATACCCAATCCGACGCTTTCCAAACGACAGCCAAGTGGCTTTCTCGTTTCTCGAGTGTGAAAAAATTCCGGAACATTCCGCGGGAACTCGCTCGTCAATATCGTCATTTGCGGCAAACTGCTCCTTACGATTGCCATTTTATTCGTATTTCTGTTACTTGACAGATCTCCACGCATAGAAAATTTCTTGGAATCCAATTCGGATCCAATTCGATTCTCAAAAATAATTGTGGATCCTACACAGTAAAAAGAACCTTTTATACTCATGTTAAAATCGATCCTTGTTAAAACTTTTGTCAAATTTTTAATATATTTGTGTGTTAATTTAACATATTGTGTTTGTGTTATCTCAACATTTTGTGTGCATCAATATTCAACATATATAAATGTTAAAATAATACTTTTTATACTTCAATATCGATTAACACATTGCGGACCGCTAAGAAGTCTGTAAGACATACGCCTGGGACCGCACGTTTTTGGGCAAACTTGCACGTTACTAAAATCGTCATAACATTTTTATTGATGAAGCAATGTTTGTCAAACTTTCAGAAATTGTAAAATAGGATGCATTTTAGGTATTATTGAAAAAAATTATGTTTTTTAATAATTATCATAACTTTTTTTACTTGAAAATAAATTTTTACGAATTTTTTAAAAATTATAAATTAGGATGCATTTCAGGTATTATTAAAAAAATTGTTTTTAATAATCATCATAACATTTTTATTTAAAAATTAATTTTAAACCAAAATTCCTAGTACTTTCTTGACACATTGTTGACTGGCAATTTTACTTAGAATTTATCTCCTTACCTAGAATTTATATTTCATCGGCTATTATTTCGTAATTGGATGTGGAAGTAAAACAATATAAATAAACTTCAATAAATTTTATTTAATATTTAACTTTTAATATTTCTTTTTGGTATGATAAATGGTGTAGCAATCAGCTACGTGTAATGGTACACAACAGGTTTTGCAAATGTATCTTGTTTCGATCGCGCAAATGTATCTTGCATCGATCACGAGTTTACTCGTGGCCGGTCAGCAACGTTTGAGCAGGAAGACACGAGTTAACTCGTGACCGGTCAACAATGTGTTAACGTATTAATTTTATGTTAATTTCTGACATCATATTTCTATGTTTACAATATATTCACCATATGTTAAATTAACAAAAAAATTTGAGTGAACCGTTTAGGATATATGAAATGTGTTACGCGCGTATATTAAGTGCAATATAACACTAATAAATATAACCTCTCTTTATTAACCTCCTAATCTCTGATACTCGGTTAAACGACACTCGCCTCTGGCGACGACAGCCACACGTTGCAGCGTACAGCCAATCAGCATCGCGCAAAAGAGGTTTCATCCTATTTTTGGGACGAGAATGGGGATATCAATTGGTATCGCAGTGGAATAACCTATTTTAGAACTTTGGTCATTCCAATCGGAATCTAGTCTGTACATGGGATAATCTGGAAAATTTCCTACGCGGATCCCTTGCCCTATGACCCGCTAAAATATATACATCGCTCAAAATTAATTTCGCTTTACGGGATTTTCCGCACACCGATTCTTCGTCATCCGAGTTCGCCGAGCAATTTCGAGTACGCGAGTCCCGCCCGTTCCTCTTTGAAATGCCGGCATGTTGCGAATCGTGTTTGTTTATACTCGTTCATGTGCGCTTATGCGCGTTCATGCATACATCGAGCACACGTCGAGCGGTTCCGCAACGTTCGTAAATACATCGCACGATTCGGCGATTTACACAGCTCGCTCAGAGTAGCGGAATTTTTCTCTTTTTTTTTCCTGCGTTTTTTTTTAGCACAAACGAAACAATTAGGATAGAATTGTTAAACCGGCGATTTTTAATCGCCAACTTTTCAATTTTCCGATTTTCAATCGGCAAGAGCGAGGCCGATCGGCGTGTATTGACGCGATTGTACTCTCGTTGTGAGGGCGCCTTAAGAAAATTCCGTTGAATCAACCGCGATCTTATTATCGTCGCGCGGCAAACGATAAGACTGGGTCCGCTAATCGATACCGACGGACTAATTTATATCGGTATATTTCCGCGCGGAACGTCTTCATCGCTAGGTATATACTTTTAATAGATCTATTTCTCGTCGCGATCTCCTTCCGGGCGGTCTATTTCCGAATCGTCCGGACCAGTTAATCTTTACGCCAACTTCTATTCATTGCGCGCCGAGGAATTCCAAATGTTCATTCAGCGGCTCACTCGAGAGAGTCTTCGCGCGATGTCCCTCCCGACTGTTTTCCCATTTCCCTCGCATTTCCGGGTTTTACCGCTTTTCCAAGCTCGACGGCGCTCCGTAGCCCGTGTTTGTGCGCGCACACGAGGGTACGATATCGCACAAACTCCCTATTATTACCGCCTTCTCATGATCGCGCGACGCCTACAAGCCAATGATGTTCTCTCTCCATCTCTCTCTCTCTCTCTGGAACGTTTACCAAGCACAGAAACGCATCCATACACGGGACCACGTAAGCACTGTGCTGTCTCCTTATCTCGATTGCACAACGTCGATCGCATTCCGTTTCCCTTGTTTCGCAGCGACGAGCATTTTTCGCGCTTCCGATGCCTGCGTTCGTTCCTTGTCATGCTCATTTCTGCGATCAACAAGAATTTGCATTCGCACTCTACTGCGTACCAGCGATAAAGAAGAGGCTCGCGTTTTAACAAGTTTGCAGCTTTTTGTCCTTGACGTTGAGAACGCAAAGGGAACGCACGGTCGCTAAACATTGTCCCTTTGTCGGCAGCTCGTTAAACTTCCTTATTTAAATCCGTCCGTCCACGCACTCCCCCGAACCTTTCCCAACAAGCAGGCACAACGCATACCGGCGAACACCATTTATCACTGTAATTAAAACACCGCTAATTACCATGCATTAATCCATCTCGATTTAAATGAGATTGTAATGAATACTCGTTTATCCGCGCGTATAATGTGCCGCGTGTGAGCAGAAGCATATCGCAGGAGTCGCACGGCAACAGCAATGCGAAACCGGCAAATCGATCGGCACCTTCTCGGTCTACCGCGATCAGTGAATTTCTCTGCAATTCGCTTACGTGGAGTAACGCGAACGCTGCCCGTGGACAAACGACGCAAACACCTTGTCACCAAAATATTGCGTTGGAAGGGAAGTGATGTATCTTTAGTTCAAAATTGAAGCAAAATTCATATTCGAAACTACAATTAATAACGACCGTTATTTTCTATAATCTTTTGCCATTTTTGGGCAGCTGCATAATTTCTCGCTTATAGAACTCGGGCGTTTTCTTCTCAATGAAAAACTGCTGAAGGTGTTTTTTATAATCCTCCAAAAAAGTGAACGCCTTATCATTAAGGAAGTCGGGCTAGGACCGAAACAAGTAATAATCCGAAGGATCAACGTATGACGAATATGTTGGATGCGGTAGAACATTTCAGATGAATAGCGGTATTTTTATGAGGTCTGGCGTTATCTTAATGGAATAAAATACTCTTTCCACTCACCAGTTCTGGACGTTTTTCTGCAATGGCTTCCTTTAGTTTGTCCAATTGGGCACGATACTCGTCCAAATTAAGCCATACGCTTTTTGGAAGGAGCACATAGTACACAATACCCTTCCAGTCCCATAAAATACATAGCATGACCTTCTCTGGTCCAAGTTTTAGAGTTGTCAACAGCTATTCTGAATCCTGATAAGGTCCAAGTTTTAGAGTTGTCAACAGCTATTCTGAACACTTTTCCCACACACAGAAAAATATTACTTTCCCTGCGAAGAAAAGCAATTATTCGATTTGTTTTTCTAATCTTAAATAATGGTTATCTTGTACAAAGAATATTTCCTTGATAATAGTTTAAAATATACTTATCGCAAATGTTAGGAAAATTTATTATAATTTATCCAAAAGAATTTGTTCTCTTTTCAAGAATATTATAAACTTTATCGAAGAAAGTTAAATTCGTTTAGTTGGAATAAGTAAACCGAAATTTTAGTTCTAATGTTTTGTTAAATAAATTTTGGAATGATACTTATCATAAATACATCAAATTTATTTAAAATATATTCTCAATCCTAGCAAGTTTAGTACTTCCATCAAGAATATGATATTAAGACACTAAAACTAACACTTCAGTTTATCTTATCTCAATTAACCGAATTTAACTTTTCTTTGATAAAGTTCATAATATTTTTGAAAAGAACAAATTTTTCTTTTAAATAAATGATAATGAGTTTTTCCAACATATGTTTTGAACATATTTTAATACTATATCAAGAAAATATTCTTTGTTCAAAATAATTATTACTTAAAAGAAAAAAATTAAACTGAATAATTGCTTTTCTTCGAAGTACAAATAATATTTTTCTTTACAGAACCATTTTGCACACAGTGTTGTAGATAACTCATTCTTCATCGCTTATCACGATTCATTTAAAAAACGCGTCGTCTTCATTGAAATAACGAATCGCAGTTGAAAATGCGATCGATTAAATTTTTTTCAGACAAATCACGCGATACCCAGATGTCAAGGCGATTCACGTATCCAAGCTTATGCAAATGCTCGATGACAGTTGTATGTGATAAACAAAATATTTCTGCAACCTCGAGTACCGCTGATTATTCTCGACTAAAGTCTTGGTTTTGTCGTCATCAGCAACGGCCGGTCGTCTAAAGCATTTCTCTTCTTCGAATGTCGTGTATCACCAGCATGAAATTTCGCAAATCATCTCGGGCACTCAGTTGCATTCAGTAACGGCATCCTCTTCATACACGGCACATATTTTTTTTCATTTACGTCGCATTCTCCTTTTCGGAAATAAAAACAGTATCAACGAGCAAAAATACAGGTTATTTTGCTTCATTTTCCCTCGAGTCTCTGGTGAACACAAACCTTTCTATATATGATTTCCACGTACTAAATGACGCTTAAAAGTATTGGCTGTCACAATAGCATGCATTTATGCCACCTAAATTGAGGTTTCTTTCTAATAAAATGTACTAAAGCCATCTATTGGAAATATACGACACTACTTTCCTTCCAACCCAATATTTTCGTATCCGCATGACGTAATGACGCACGACAATGCCGCGAGATTGATACCACGCCGGTGGACTGTCGAACGCGATGGAGTTCGGAGTGTTTTAAACGCGAACGGAAGTCCGGGTTAATAAAAAAAATATTTTTTCCCTTCGTAGCGCGCGAGGAGCTAACTTTGCGGAGGTACACATCCGCGGAATTTTCCGATCGGAGGGATCCCGGGGTAAACAACGAGGTTTCTTTTTTTATTTCCGCGCAAATAACAGATAACGCGCGCATGTCGCAATCGCGTCGGCGGATATTTTCCATTTATGCGCCTTCAAACGCGCTAATTTGTTTTCTCGACGGGTAATTTAACGGTGGGTGCGACGTACGCGCCAACGAACGGGGCGCCGCCGGTCGGCGCGGAGAAAGGTCGAATACGCCCCGGATTGGGAAATAATTGGAAAATTACAGTGATTCGACATAAACACGCCTAATACAGAGACAAACAGGTAAACAGGTCACTCTGTCGTCGGTAATTCGACCTCTTAAGCGTATATACATCGAAGTATACACTGCGCATCGGAGGTGGTCATTATGACGCCATCTCGGTAGATCGAATTATGTATCATCAATTGCCCGGTTCTCCGTTTCATTGATACATCGGGTAGAGAAAACAGTATTTGCACACATCGTCCTTCTCGAGATCGACCTGACCGAAGTCGAAGGGAAGAAAGATCGGCCGCGATGGGAACGACAGTTTTCTCTTCCGCACAAAAGTATCCCGAAATATAAACATTTTTCTAGGCCGACGTAACCTCAATTGCGTGTATTTCGAGATCTTCGATACTTTCGCTCTTGCAACAAACTCACCGAGGAACGATTCACCAGGAATGCTGGTGGACTGAGAAATGCAAAATTAACAGAAAACTCGTTTTGAAAGCAAGGGAGAAAGAATAGAGAAGAGACAGCGCGTGTTTTTGCATAAAACCGCGGCGACTAGGGGAGCTCTTTTTTTACCGAAATTGTAGAAACTACGGGGGGGGGNATTGTGATATTTTTTATCGTGCCAGAGGAGAGCGTTCGCGCAAAGCAAATTGTTTGCTTTTAAAACAGAAATAGCTCGGCTTGCGGCATGTTTGTATACAAAACGCGATCATTCAACGATCCGTAATCGAATATCGGCCTCGACTATTCTGCGGCGTGGCTATTAGGGATACGTCATGCATGAAGTACACGTGTGGTGCAAGAAGTTGCGGAGCGAAGTCTCGTGCAGTCAAGGCGTGTTCAAACCGCCCGCAATTCGCCGGGAAGTCTCGGTCTCGTAGGAAGTATACACGGTGTTCCGCAATACATTCGGCAAATTTCGATGTAATAAAGATACCGTTGGACATAGAAAAGCTCGTCTGCATCTTCGCGATTTAATTAGCGCCGAGATGCTTCAACGATCACATCGAGATATTAAAATTCCGTCCGCCGAAGCTTCGTTCGCGTTTTCTTTTTTTAATTAATCGCCCGCAACTTTCCCAAACACCACCGGGGCAGCTTATCACACTCGTCGAAAGACGTTCGATTTAAAATTGTCCCAAGTATTCGTAAAGCAAGACTCGTCGGAGAAATAGTACGTGAAACATCGTGTACATGGTTGATTCGACAATACGTTTTCACGCGTTGCTGTGAACACAACGGCGACACCGATTTCATTTCCTTCGCCGGCACTCGCGTATCTTGTAAAAATAATGAGAACACTCTGTATAAACTGTCGTCTGGCCCTATCGATTAACAAGGGGGATAACCAAAGTACACGTCTTCAAAGGGCTGGCATGGTCCATTGGTCTCTTTCGCCGCAAAAGGGAGCTCGCGATGGTTCGTGAGTACTTACGTGGGTCGTCGATACAGCGCAGCGTTCCCGCTAAAAGTACTGCCGGCCAACGTCGATGGTGGTGCGTCGATAACACAATCACTGGTAGAGCACTGCCGCCAGCGTGTCCCACATTACTTGCCATGCCGATAGTCCGAAATCACTGCACAAACCAAAGGAGGCCGTGAGAGCGCGACTCGAACGGAATGGAACCGAACAGAAACTGACTGATCGAGCGACATTCGCAATATTCCGAGCGATTGTGATCTTACGTAATAGATGCGCTCACGCGATATTAATATTACTATTGAGCGAGTCGTGACGCGTCTTTAATTATTCGGGCGTGCGACGGAAGCGCGGCTTCTAGGAATGGAAATAAAGGATATTTGTTTACCGGTGGACTCAACAGGCTTAATAACAGGCCGCTTACGAAACACGCGAGGCGGCGCTTTTTCGTTTTCCGACACGTTCGATGTGCGACGTAGTATATACGACGGAGAGGCTTCTCTCTCCTCTACGCCTCCTCGTCGATCGAGCGTTTCTTAATTCCCTCTCTCGCCGAGGCAGTTATCAATGAGCGATATGCCGGCATTGAACGTGTTACGGTGTATGCGTAACACGTGAGAGAACCTTTTGACAGCGAACTACCAAACAAGTTTATTTTGCGATTGGTATCTTTGATGTTTGCCTCGCCAGATGCGGTCGAATAGTTTTTAAAATGATATTTTCTCGAGTACGTCGCTGTGCGCGCAAGATGGTTCGTTCGTTCATTGGCTCGTCCGCTCGTTGAAACCGGGCCGATATCTCGAGCCGACGGGCTAATTGGCACTAAATAAATTGATTATAGTTGAATGATATTGCAGTCCAGCGCGATATACGTAAACCGCGCGAACGGGCAGAATTTATTCGATAAAATCGCGCCTTTTTTCCCCACGTGCTAGACGAAAACTAGGTCAACTATCACATATTTAAAGAACCTAGATCTTATCTGGCAATATCGTTTGAGTTTTTTTTTCTCTCAGGCTGAAATTGATCCGGAGGATTTCCCGTACGCTCGTCGCTCAAATATAAACCCGATCATATTTCGCGGGTAATTGAATTCCGATGTTTCACGGAAAAGTCCGAATTTTCGAGAGAACGATTACACACGAAGTTACGTATCTCACTTTTATAACTTCGCCGGGACGAGACACGTGTAATTTTCCGGTTCGTCGTTATCCTTTCAACTTTCGATGGCGCGGTCTCCATTGAGTCCCGCAGAAATTGAATATTCTCACCGAGGCAAACTTTCGGATGCGTGCCGCTGTTATTGTCGAATAAATTCCCTACAAACGCACGATGCAAATGTAATATTCGCGGGCGCGCGCCGACAGTTTGTCCCGTTATAATATTATGGAGCGAAACGCCATTGAAACGAAAGCGAATTTTGCACGTGGCAAAGCGTAATATTCTCGCGCGCGGGTAAAGCAGCCACCATTGCGGAACGAATCTCGCTTAAATCGAATCGGATTTCGCGCGGCGCAAATTACGTATCTTGCGCTTTCATACAAGCCGGCTCGCGCGCTCTGTAATTACAAGCGATCGCGATCACGGTAACTAAGTCCGACGACGGATCGACTTCTCGCCGATAGGGATGGTGTAAGATGGTCGTTCGATATCGCGCGAAACTGGCTCGGGAAGGGAGACAAATCGCGCGCCTCGACGAAGGTTAAATTATAGAAGCACGACGACGACGAGAACGAAGGAGAAGTCTCCGTGTATGCGCGACCAAGCAACCGACCACGCGCCGTTCGTTCGTTTACTCCGTCCCACCTCCGAACAGGTTGTCGTGCACACACTTTCGCAATGGAATCCCAGTTATTTCAAAGGCACGCATACGCGCGCGCGACCCGTTCCCGTTGCCCGAGATCGGCGTGCGTGGCCGCGCGCTCGCTGTTGCGTTGCGTCGCGCCGCGCTACGCACTACTGGAGTAAAGTCGACGGCGACGGTCGCGTATACTCTCTCGAAACATCGGCACAAAGTTGTGTGCGTGCCTTCACCTTCCTTCCCCAGGTATTCGTATCCTTGCTTTCGATGCACGCGTTGAGACGCATCATAATGCGCGTACTTCCCTTCTCCATCTTCTTCTCTTTTATCTAAACGCGCGACACAGCAACGCACCCCAACAACGAGGTTCAAAGATTTTAATGCGCGTTAACGCGTCATTGAATTAAAATAAATAAAAGGAGTCGTGATAAAAGAGAAATTCGGCAAATTATTCGAGCCAGCCTCGGCGGCTTTGAGGGAGAGAAATATTCGCAGCTCCGATCCGCGGATTCGTGTTCCTGTTATTACAGGGTGCTACTCAAATCTGAAAAATATTTTCTGAAAATTCCCCCATTTTCCAGGCAATTTGATAAAAATTTCTAGTAATGTAAAAATGTTTTTATATGTATCTTGTCAATGGATATATGTTGTGCAAAGTTTTTAATATTTTTCACTCATAAAAATGTGTAAAAAAGCTAACTCTAAAATATAAATATTTTATATCGCATACAATTTGTAAATCTGATTTTTAAAGTTATACATACAAAAAATTATGTAACGCATAACTGGTATAAAATTCAACTTTTTATAAAAATAAACATCTTAATTAAACAAAATTGCACCTAATACGAAAGCGGTGTCTTCAATATCGGATTAGTCGTAAAATCAGTGTTTTGAACATTAATGTAATTAAATATTTAAATTGTATACGTAAATATAGAACGAATAAGAGAATCTATTACAAAGATAAAAGAAGTGATAATATTAATTAAATTCCCCGATTTCCAATAAAATTCCCTGATTTTTCCAGGTATAAACCAATTCTCAGAGAATTCCAGATTTACCAGGTTTTTTCTAGGCAGTAGAACCTGTATTATAACTGCGAAACGCTTGATATCCGGAAAAATCTCGCGACAGATAATTCCCGCGCATTCACGGGGTCCGTGTGGTCTAATGAGATTTTTATCGGGGAAAAATCATCCTCCAGTCGGTGGGTTATAAGCGTAAAAACTCTGTCTCCCTTCTCAGACAATCGTATCGCCACTGCAATCGTCGTCGCAACGCTTTGTCCGTATATTAAGCAAAAGCTGACAGCGCTTCCGATTTCGCGAGTGGAAATTCCTGTATCGCGTCCGGACAAAAGTTGGAGCTAAACAGCCGCATGCAACGCTAAACGCAGCTCACAGATGCGGCGCACGTACGCGAGTATCCGTATCGTTAGGATTCCGCATCGCGACGAGCGACACTTCCGGCGTCCCTCTCGTGCGCGCGGGTAAACTCCAACTTTGGAAATTCGTACCACTCCAAAGTACTACCCGCGATAGGTTATTTGTACCGCCGGCGTGTCCTGCGAGATAGAGATGGTTAGAGAAAGAGCGAGCGAACCCTGACGATATTTCGTGCCAACATAAGCATCTTCCGAGATTCGCCGTCGTGTAATATTGTTACGGAATCCTGTCGCGTCGCCGTGGTCCTATTTCGCGGCAGAAGCTATTTCCACGTCGGTACCACGCGCCCTGAGTGCAGCCACTTTCAAATATTCATCTCCTCGTGAGATATTGTTGCCGGCCAAGTGCGCGGGGCGTGGCGTGGGACGGAGAGAAACCTCTCGAAATTTAAAGCCACACGCGATCTAGACGAGTGATCGGGGGGGGGGGGGG
>NW_014555972.1:651603-696940 GCF_001313825.1 Dinoponera quadriceps
GGGGGGGGGGGGGGTTATATACGTGTCCAATAAAATATTAATCGAAGCCTTGCTCTCTGCGACGAGACGCGCTACTCCGAACGCGCGCTACATGAGCATCCTCGATGCTCGTGTTCGAGATGCGCGCATATTTGAATACAAAGCGCCGTTAGGGATAATACGTTCCGCCGCGGTCGCACGGCGAAAGGCATTTCTCGTAGGCTCAATTTCGAGAAGATTCTATTAATGGAACGGCGTTAAAGACACCACCACTGACGACGAATTTCGTGCGTCACGTGGCCTCATTCATAACGGAACCGGCGGAGTTTACGGTGACGATTTTCGGAACGCGGCGTATTTTATTCTCAGACTGTCGTATAACACTGTCGGAAAAGAAAAAAAGAGAGGAAACTTTTCAATGGATCTCCCGTGAGATATTTCTCGCCCCGATACGCGCGCGTGCCATAAGCGTAAATATACAACGCGGAAAAACAAGAGAACCATCATCATCATCATCACCGTCGTCGTCGTCCAATCTCCGTTGTTCGCAAGAGACACCGTGAAAATATTGTTTGCCGTCTCCCCCAAGTTGGCGAGTTTCAACGTTGTTCCCTCGTTTGAATAATCGCCGATGTTAATATACGAAAACGACGCGAAAGTTAGGATGATAAGTCCCACCGTGGACTTAATTAGAACTCTTCCTATCGATCCGTCGCGTTAATATTAGCGAAAGAGAGCAACGTCCGCGTTAAAATTAGCAAACGGGGAGAAGTGTCATTTGGTTGGGAATATCTTAACATCGTCATCCGTTTTACATCCGTAAAAATGATATCCCCCGCAGCTCGAACCGTTATTTATACGTTCGCGTTATTTGTTCGACCGTGGTAATTGTGTGTCCCGAATCACACAAACAAAACAAAGGAGAAGAATAACTGTCCATTCCAATATTCTTATAAAAATAGCCGTTTTAAAGGCGTGTATCGGCTGGAGCGTCGACGGTATGAAACGAAAAATACGATAAACTCGAGTTATCGTGACATTAATACTAATGTACGCATATTACAGTAAAATATGTAGACTAATATTGCAAAATGCGAGATAAATTATCCAATTAAATAGCAAACTCGCAATTCATATTTCGGTATGCTAATATGCGAGAAATCATTAGTCACTCGTCCGCATTAAGAGCAACAGCGAAATAAAATATGCGAATCGTTCAACACCTACACTAACTAAAAATCTACAGATTGATTTATGCACAATGCAGAGAAAAAGTCTCGCGTATCACGGCGGAGAATAATAAATGATTCGCGTTCGCGCAGAATATGTAAACGGACGTTTTCCACGCTCGCGGAATTTTCTCCCCGGGAGGGCGCGCTTTCGATTGCGGAGGTCCCCGCGGTAGAACGCATAATTGCAGTTAACTCCCCGCGGGAGAAGGATTTTCGAGTTTCACCTCGAATTACGTCCGGTTGAGAAATTGTTCCGTACTCTGTTCCCCTCTCGTCGTCGGTTGTATCGCGTCACAGATATGTTTACGGTGTAGTTCGGAATAAGAGAGGGGTGTTCTTTTGCGTTCGTGTTGCGTTATTTGCAGCTTTAAAGCGGAAGACCGCCCAATCCACTTAATTCTGACCGAATATCGTGAAATAAAACGAGATATTTCGAGGAGAGGTCTCGTAGCTCTTCGTGATTACGCATTTGAATCTTTCGAATAAATTCTTTTTGCTCTTTTAATTCAATCCAAAATCCCTCGCCGAAGTTTTGATCTCTGAAATTTGATCGCAAATTTAAACGTACACGAGTTCAACATTCACACAGCGAAATACATTATCCCGTCTTTTATAACTTCGATATCTGATAGGAATCGTATCGTCGATGTCAAGAATAAAGTTCTCAATAAAGTCCCCTCTCTCTCCCTCGTTTTTAAAAGTAGCAATAAACAACCTACTTAGAGCGAGTTCCGAATTTCAAATGTAAATTCACGAATTTCTCGTAAGCGGGCACCGCGCGAGAGCGTGAAACGCCTATAAATTATCGAGTTAATTTCAGGGGGTCCATCTCAATTCGTTAACGTTTTGCCGCACGGACACACTTGTAGTTACGTGTCTCTTATTTCGAGCTATGCTAAAACGCGAGCCCATCGAAATCGGAGAAGGACAAAGTTCCGGACGTTTTCTACCGACAGCGAGCCTCGATACTAAAATTCTCGAGTGGACAGCCCAACGTGTGGCTCGGATTCGCTACGTAAGCAAACGATTGAGACGCATGCCTCCACAGGCGTCGCTTCGAGTTAGCGTTGGCTGGGCGTAAAGCGGAGTTTCTTCATTTGCGCCGGGAGCCGTACATTGTGAGCTATATAATTAGATCTACGCGGTAGATCTCCCATGTACAGCTCCCCGCGCGTCATTTCTATGTACCGTCTAAGCCGTATCTTCGTGTAGTCCGTACGTGATGTTTAACCGGACTTATCTCACGTAGACTAAACCACATATGTTATACCGACGAACGGACAAATTATCCCTTGACTTCGCATTCCGCTATCTACCGCATACGCGACAAGACATGCATTTTGTTCAACCAATCTGACAGATCATTAAAGTAATAGAGAGAGAGAGAGAGGAGGGAAGGGGGGAGAACATGATATTTAGTATAAGTTAAATTTTCACCAAACGACCGGCTCGAGCGAGTTGCTCCGGGTGATCTATCAACTATCGTCGACGCGATAGAAATCAAACATCCTGTACACGTATCTACGATCGCGACTATGAGGCGAAAGTAAGCCGATAAATCAGACTAGAGCGAAAGTTATGACCTGTGTTTACATCACATGTGATTTTTCCACGAGGTACCGCGGCAGAAGGAACTCTCCACGTACGCATCACGCGCAAAACTTGCAGCTTCGTACGATCGTGCTGCGTCCCTACCGGGGAGGAGGGGAGCACAGGGACACCGGGTAGCGCGTTTCACGATGTAGTCTATGTATGGTAAACAAAGGAGCGATCTGAAATCGGGCAGCGGCGATCGTAAACCGAACGACGCTTTGAATCTCCGCGATATCGCGAGAAAATCGTGCGGTCAAGGTAGAGGAGAGGCCGCGACGGCCGGTGTGACGCACCGGACGAGGATGAAGAGAAACCACCGATGTGCCTACCTTTCTCTGCTCACTTCGTCTTCCCGCAGAGCCGAGACCGAAGAGGACAGCAGCCCAGGCTCCGCGGTATCTCCCCGCCGGTCTCTCTATCGTAGGCACGCGGTCCTCCCGTAAATCGCGAAAACACAGGGGCGATTATCTCCTCAGGGCCGTACGGCACGTGGGTCGCTCGGTTTCGCGCGTACGTCAACGACTGTGTGTCAACGAGTGCGAACGAAGCCGCTAGCGTCCCTAACGAGGGGAAAGGAAGGAGAGAGAGCTCGGCGACGTTGTTGTGAATTGACACGACGTGGCGCGACTGACGCCTCTGGGAAGATCGTCACTACATACACGCACGTACACAAATAAAACACACCGTCGAACGGAGCGGCGTTCGTCGGGAAGCAACCGCTGCCTGACGAGCGGCCGTCGCGTTACAACGTAAGACGCGCGGCGCCAACGATCGCGCGCGCGGTGCGACGCTTCTCTAACCTTACGAGCAGAAAAGGCTCTCTCGTAGATCGCAGATACGAGGCGCGCTGGAGTCGCGTACTCGCACGAAAACACGCTCGAGCGTCCGCCGATTCATGTCTACTGCTCGCACGCGAGATATGACGGAATGAGGGAGAGCGAGAACGCCCGGGTGGTGGGGTGCTTCCAGCGGCGGGAGAAGGAAGAGGGCGAAGGTGGGGGCACGGCGCGAGGGTCGAAAGCGCGAGGTGGGAGAAGCCGGCGAAAGGGCAGGGCAGCAGGCTGGTGGGCGAGTGAGCCAGCGCGAGAAAGGGAGAGAGAGAGAGAGAGAAGCATAGGAGGAACAAAAGTTCCGACGCCGTCGTCTCCGTAAAAATATTTCCGTGTTTTTAGTGCGACGGTCGTCGCTGTGGCTACCACTCTCTGGGCCAAGCGACGTCGGCAGCCGGTCGCTTCGCCAACCTTCGCCTCCTCCGCTCGTCTTTTTGTGCACTTACGACGAGGAGCCCGGCGAGGAGAGAGCGCGTAAACGGCGGAAGACGGGGTAGGCGGACAGGAAGGGCGGCGGGAATGGAAATGCTAACCTTTGAACGATATCAAGTATTTCGCGTATCGCGCGGACCCGATATTTCTTCTCGCCAACGAAGTCGAGTGTGATTGCAGACTGTTGTTTCTCGAACCGTATTGCACACGCCATGTTACATCGTTGCTTCTCGCTCGGCGTGTAATGTACGTGCTCTTCGGTTCGAGAGAAACACGACTGTTCATTTCACGTGATTCCTTCTGCCTGATTGTGTTTGCTCGGAGCTGCGGGGGAAAGAGCGCGCGCGAGAGAGAAGGATAAATCGCACAACGGCTAAAACAAACGTGACGCTTCTTTAGCCGCGGAAGAAAAGCTCCGGGAAGACGAGTAAGATTTCGTAATGCGCGCTTAACACGCTCCGAGCATTTCGCATTTATTTTCCTCGGAGATATTTCTTTCCCGGACTATGAATATTCAGCGTAACGCGAGTCGTTTGTACTATTCTTATGTAAAAACAGGTTTTTTTTCCTCCCACGATAATATAATTGCGCTGAGAAAAGAGCACGGTATCTTTATGGATGGATACGACATCAGGAAGCAGCGGAGAACGTTATCGGCAATGTCCTAATGACACTCGGAAACGATCTTTAGGGGAAACGCGCGTTCGAAAAGCCTTTAACGGTACTTTGGGACACATCCATCTGAGTTACGACCATATCGGAAGCGAACCGTGCATTTTTTATGACGGAGATAAGGCACGATGCATCGAAGAGCTGTCGCACGGTGCTCGACGGCGACTCGTAATTAAGCCTTATCACCATTTTAACGGCCATACAGCCGAATACAAAAGAAAAAGATGAAAAAGAATATACGGGCCTTTTGTCCATTATTTATACATAAACGGACAGGTGTAAAAGCCGGTGGGAGCCGGCAGTGCGAGAGAACGCGAGCAAGCGCAGGCGCAATTCGCGAGAGCGCGCTATTAACGGTCGCGTTAACATTGTAGCCGACGGCATTGTCCGAGTTCGATAATATCAATGCTTCAAAGTCTCGTGTATTCAGGCCGCACCTCTGGCGCGGCAAACGCGCGCAGTAGATTAGCTTCGAATTTCGTTAATAAGCTTGGCCACGCATTTAACGCGATCGATTTCAGCGCGTTACACGATATGTAATTAACGTACATTTATTCCGCGGGCACGTTGAACGTGCGATATTTCGACGTGTTATGCTGAATGTATCCCGGAAAAATATTATCGGCCATGTGTAGCCGGGATGTGCATCGCGCTTCGTTCTACCGTTGAAGTTTCCGACAGATTCGTTCTGTCGAATCGAGATGATGTCATTTCGAACAAACGGTCAGACGGGAAATTCAATTTCTGTTGTGATCTAGCTTGTTGTGTGTATCTGCTGCTTCGGAGATGATGGTTATGGAGACTTTTGATCTGTTCCACACCTATCATCATGCCCGACGTGATGAGTACACAGGGTCTCAGCATAAGGAGATCACCTAAATATCTCCTTTGTTTTCAACGAGAAATGCGTTTAGAATACATATTTGAATGGTTTCGAAGGAGGAATATCGTGGAAAGGAAATTTTTTGGTGGTCATCTTTTTTAAGCGTTCTTAAGATCCTCAAATTTAGGCTCCCGAGATATTTAGGTGTTCCTATGTTGGGATATTCTTTACACGAGACTTAATTTAATTATCATTTCTTAATTACGGCGAGTCGTTGGTTACGTCGAGTATTGCGTAAGTTTGCGCTATCGATATACGCCGCGTATCGCATATTTGGTACACAGTCTCCCGGCCGAAATTCGTAATGCCGCGGGATTGTATTCGCACGTTGCGTCACATTTTGCGAAGCGAAGGACATAAATTATTTATGGCTGCTCGATAAGCTGAAAATAGGGCAACGTCGCAAACACTGCAGAGAGGGTGGGAAATCTTGCCTGCTTTTCCGAGCAGGCTGATCGAGACACGTTTAAATGCAATTATGACACTTGCCAAATGATAGCCGGGATATATATTAGCGATTATGCTAAGCGACTCCTCGCTCTTTGATCTCCTCATGGCACTACAAACGATCGATTGTTTCGAGGAACTGCGCGCGAGTTCGCGTATAGCGTAAAATATGCAAAAGTACACATCGAGAGCCGATTACAACTTCTCATTTATTTCACGGTCATTATGCAGCATCGCGCGTGCTGATTATTAAAACAGATGGATGGAAAAACGCGAGAGAGACATGCGGATTGGCATTCGCGACGACCACGAGAGAGAGATTACAAGGACGAACGTTTCCAGCGCGGATTTCGCGTCAAATGTGCGACTCATATCGCGAATAAAAACTTATCTCTCGCGTACGTACGCGAGTTTCAGGTTTGATCCGATTTGTCCATATTACTTATTTCATCGTTATCTCGCGAATGTACGTTCGCGCGTAGCTTTCGCTTTAGTAGAAAAGATAAGCTTTCGGACGTGCGTCGTTTCGCCAGTAGGCATACAGAGAGCAAGACTTGCATCGCACGGATGCGGAACGCGGGATGGGGGTAGAGGCACGGCGATCTTACGCGATATGCAAAAATATCACCCACCGTGCCTTCCCCGGGCCGATTGATCCCGCCGCGCGGGACGACGTAACCCGCTTACGCCGCTCGATTTTTGCAAAAGCGCGAACCAGTACGTCATTAATCCGGATCGTTATTTACGATTCAGCTGCGCTGAATTACACCTTACATCGGCAGTCGCGAACCGATCAAAGCGCGGCGGAATCAGCTCGCGTCTGTCTCGAAGGTGGAAAGATTCCGCGGAAAGAATTCCCGTCGCGCTGAAGAACCGCAGGCGACGCTGCGCAATAACACTCGAGGCCGGCGATTTCAAGTCGCACGCCCGAAACGGCTCTCTCACCTTCGATCGAGCTCGATAAGATATAACGCACTCGTCCGGCCATCGATTACCGATCATCGTCGCCTACTTTCCCAATTACGCGACGCGTCCGGCGGAGAGCGAGATCGCTATTTATGACGCACTGATCGAAGGCTGCGATCGGGCCGAAATGGTGGCCGCGCGAACGTAAACAACGAACGACGCACTCTCGCTCTTCACACGCGTTCCGCACTTAAGGGCGACTGAGCCGCGGCGCGACGCTCGCGACGTACACAAACTACTGCGTCGCACACCTTCGGTCGATTGATCTCGCCGGACGCGCACTCCTACACCGTCGTCTTTGTGAGGGTCCGAAACGAAGAGAGAAAAAGAGCACGCTGGAGCGACAAGGAGAAAGAAGAAGAACGCAGGAGAGGGCGGAACACACATTCGGGGACACTTCTTATCCTCGCCGCCGTATTCGAGCCACCGTTCGCCTTGGCATTGAGCGTGATTCTCACGTTACATAATGACGAGTGCATAAATTCCCCGGATGGAAGTCGCAGGTAAATGAAGTCCTTCGCAGCGTCCGAACGCGACCGTAAGTCGGAGAGAGTACCAACCTTGCGGGCTTCGATTCAGCGCGGCGTACGTGGGTGTAGGAATCTATCCACACTTTACGCGACACGCTAGAGCTCGGTACGTCGGTTACACACGGCGAAACTCCGAATCGAACTCGGGCCGCGCGTCGAACGGGAGAGAGGGGGATGGAGGGGAGAAAAAGCCAGAATTTCGGCGATCACACACAACGAGGACTCCGCGCCGTTGTCGTCGTCCTACGTAAATCGAGAGTCACGGCAGTGTCGCGCTTTTTCCGTCGATCGTTCCGATCGCTCTCTTTCGCGAGGAGGAGAGCACCCTACGCGCCGGCGGCGAACGATCAAAACAGAGAAGGAGGGCGCGCCGCGACGCGGCGACGATGAAGGGGTTGGTGGGGAGCGAAAGAGGTCGCAGGCATTGAGCGGGCGCGACGAAGCGCGAGCGAGAGAGAATACGCCGGAGCGAGCGGGACGGGCGGAGAGGCAGACACGACCGTGTCTTGTGTATTGCGTAGTAAGCGCTTGAATGGATTACGTCACGCGCCCGAAGCGACCAGAGGGTAGAAGCGCGCTTCACGCAAACGCGTACCACCCGATGGCGGGCGTTTGCGTTCGTTCGTGTGCCACGAACCCTGTGCGAACGAGAGAGGGGGGGACTTTCGACGCGACTCACGAAAGAGGTTGCGGCGACACAACAGGACGGCGCGTCGCAGCGCGCTTAAGATCGCGCTTGTAAGGTTGCGGGGACATTGCTCCTTCCTCGGTTCCCGATGACGACGGGTCGCCGCCGATGCAGCGCGCGCAATCGATCGCCGCTTGGTACTTGTGCGAAAGTACACACGTGTATATACGGGCCAGTGTTGTGTACCGTTTCAGCAGAGAGAAAGATATATATATATATATATATGTGTGTGTACATCCATACATAGAGAGAGAAATTGTCTTCGGTCGCGCCCACGCTGCCCACGTGCGTTCTCGGCCACGAGTCTCGGGCGAGTCTCGGCGTCCCTGCGTGTCGTTCTGCTTCCACTTCACTCGCTCCGTTTCCCCTCTCGTTTCCCTTCCTGTGTCTCTTTCGTATGGCTCGTTGCGCTCGTGTGTATACGCGCATATATACACTCTTATCTAGTACATGTTTATATATATCGCGGCGTCTTTCTCTCTCTTTCTCGCTCGCTCGCTTTAGCTCTCGTCTGCTTTCGGCATCGCCGAAAATTACGTTCCGCCACGTTCCGACGCTACCGCGGGAGCAGACCAACGAGAACGACCGCTAAGCGTGGCGTTCGCTTCTGTTTTCTCCCTTCATCAAGTAGCGCGGCAGGAACGCGCGACCGATACGCACGTGGACCGAGGGTACCGAGCTTTTTGCGAAAGGCGAATGAGATCGCTCACCTCGCACGACATGCCAGTCGTGACGTGCGCACGTGAACATTCGTCGTCTCCTCGTCACGCAGAGCGGCTCGCGGTGGACGGACGGACTGTGATCGGCATACCACTCGTCTCCGTTTCTTCCGGGACGCACACACACGTACGTATGTACGCAGGTACACGCACGCACCAACACACGCTAGTGCGCGCAGTCCGAACTCGTTTACAAACTCTACCCTCGGACGCGGGCTCCGAGAGCAGCTCGCTTCTACGAGTAAGCAACACGACAACGTACCGACCAACGGGTCAGCTGTTACTGATCGACTCCGACGATTATACACACCGACGGCGGAACGACCGCTATGCCGCGACACGGGTCAATCCAGAGCCGCCCGCGGAACGGGATACGAGCGCCATCTGACGGTCGGCACGCAAATAACGCAGTTAACCGTCGTCGGATTCTCGCTGTAAAGAGATCATTTCGGATGCGTTTTTTGTTCCTGAACTACAGTTGCACTGGAACTTGCTTCGTTTTCTTTCAACGATAAGTTGTACGTTTTTTTCACTCTAACAGTAAAAAGTGTAACATGTTTCAGAGACAGAGACAGGCTTATTGATAAAGTCGACACCTTGCGCGATCCTACCCGACCTGGCCGGATAATCTGTTATGACTTGTTTATCGTATGTCATACGATTATTCAATTTCTAAACATGTGTGCGCATCTACAATGCAATAATATCGCGTATTGTACTTACAGGGGTGAGAAGTAACAAGTTATTGTTCTTCAGCAACGATTTGGTAACAATATTATATATTGTAACAGAGCAGCATAATTGTGATATTGCGACACTTTTACTACGTAAGATATATATTAACCCTTTGCGCTCGAGGCCTTTTTCGCTCGAGCGAACTCGAGAGGAGTTTAGCTGCTCCCGCTTATTTCATGAGAGCTAGGAATAGACTCGTGAAGCAATATTCGTTAGGCCAAATCTAAATAAACACCGTTATCGCTCAATTTGCCGCCTCGATCCGAGTGGTGCCTGAGAGGCACCTCTCGAGCGCAAAGGGTTAAAACGTTCTTCGTTCTTCCCATCCCATAAAAGAGCTGTACAGTTACTTCTCAAAAAATCCTCGAGAGGTTTACAACGCTTATATGGTGTAAAAACCCCCACTTTCAAAAATATTATAATACTAAAGTGAATAACCGAATTTCTTATTTCAAAATACAAACGTAACAAACATAAATAAGTCTCATTTTAGAATTTTTGTAATAAATTATATGTATTAAATGATATTAAAACTTACCTTTATACACTTCATTCATTTATTCATGACCTGTACATAATTATTTACCAAGATACGAAAACAATCATTGACGATAATTTTATTTTTTTTTGTAAATATATATTAATAAACCGAAAAACATATAAAAAATAAAAATATTTATGAAAATAACATTACTATTATGACTATTTGGCTTATGAAGAGTTTGAAACTATCATTTTCATGTTTCTCTCGTTCAGCTACCCCAAAAAAAGTACAAAAGGATTTTTGTACGTCAAATAGGAGTAAAGATATGAAAAATTTTTCGAGCGCGAGCGATATCGAACGAGAGAATTCGGTTTATCGGGACGGCTGAGCTCGGCTACCCCCACTCCTTCGTCCGCAGCAGTAGGCGCGCGCCCTGCTCGTGCGCTCAACTTTCGCACTTGATTATTAATGCTAATCATTAATAAAATGAAAAAAATTATTTTTTTTCTTAAAATATAATTATTTTAAAGTAATCTCCTACAAGGCCAATACCGCAGGATGAAAACTGTGGATAGAGGAATTTAAAGAAAAAAAAAAACTATCTCGGCTCCAAATGATCGTAGATCAACTTTTTTTTTTTTAATTCGTTGAAAATTGCCAGCAATCGATTTGGGCTAGAGCCAATTCAATAAAATAAAAATTGAAAAAAATATAGCAAAAAACGTGACCGAAAAAAAAAACAAAATTTTCAGTCATTTTTTAGTATTAAAAAATTAAAAAATCATTATAAACGTAAAATAGCATAAAAGTACAAGTCTTTGAGAAAAAAATAAGCCCAAGATCGTCACTCTACGATCAGCCCTAGAGCAAGAGTGGCCAATTTTCGAGAACGCCTTTTTTTCGCAAAATCAAAATATCTCGGAAACTAAAGATTTTTCAAAATTCGAAATTTGTACTTATTCTACTTGCTACGAACTATATTTCCATCAAGTATCGAGTGGATATATATAAAATTAAAAAAGATATAACGAAAACAAAACAATGCTATTTTCGACGGTTTTTTCGATATATCTCGATAATTTACATCTCGATCGAGACTTACAAATAATTAATTGAAAGGTCTTTTTATTATCTACAACTATGTCATTTACTTTTTTTGATCGGAGTTATAGTTTTTTTTATCTTCGGAAAACCGTTTTTTCAAACTTTGCGAATTTTTTTCGCCAATTTCGCCAATTGGATTCGAGTTTCATGAAATAGAAATGTTTTTTAGAATTTTTTTTTCTATACAATCCTATTTTTTGTTTTCGGGTTGGAATTTTGTCATCTCTGCATACCTATTGATTGGACTACACATCAGACCACGGATTGGAGATTGAATTGAATTTAGCCAATCGATGTGAAGTTAACTAAACTCAAGTTTAGTGAAATTTAGTGAATTCTACCCTGATTGGTCAAATTTCAATTCAATCTCAATTCCCAATCCGTAATCTACGATACGGGCTTTATGGTTTTTGTCCACAGGGCGCGACAACGCTCGCGGAAGTTCACGCGATAGCTAATAAACCTTTAGTACTTACCGAAAAACGGAATATTAGGACCTTGCTAAATCGATTGAACCTACGTAGAATTTGATCCGTTCAACCGTTGTGACCATAGAGATATAAGAATAGAAGGAACAAGGGATATATGCTACCTGTAAGTGGAAGTGATAGAGGTCAAGAGAGAGATGGATGCCGAGTGTCCTATCTGTCTCTTTCTAGTCGAGCGCTGTGATTGGTTGTTACAATGAGCCACCAAGGCGACCACGCGACGTCAGAAGGGGAGAAAGCAGACTAAAATTTCGTTTTATAAATATGCGTGCACATGTGTGTAGAATTAAAATTCGTTAAACATTCGAACGTTAATAAAATAATAATTGGACGCGATTCGTTTAAAAATGAGGCATTGTTTGAAATGCAAGGCGGAGTCTTATCCTGGATGTAACCGCAGTTTTCACTCGTAAGAAAGTACAAATACGTAACCTCAAATAATTATATATTATTTTTTCCTTCATTTAAAAAAATATGTAAATGTTGTAGGCTACCGAAGGATGTAGATATAAGGCGTAAATGGTTGAATATACTTCAACTACCTTTGTATTTTAAAGTGAAAACAGCATATATTTGCAGTGATCATTTTAGCAATGACAGTTTCTTTGAATTGGATGGAGAAAAATGTATAGCTATATCGTCGTTATCGATTGGCGCGGCAGCCAATCCCAGCGCATGACTAGAAAGAGACAGATAGGACACTCGGCATCCATCTCTCTCTTTGCCTCTATGACTTCCACTTAAAGGCTTGTTCCCTCTATTCTTATATCTCTATGGTTGTGATGATAGGACCATCTCTCAACTAGAAACGCGGTGTAAGTTTACACGTGCGGCCGCTTTGCGCAAAACACTATCATCATATCTTATATCAGTATTGTGCAAAATTTCGATATGATACCAACAATAGACGTTTAACAATTTTATAATAATACCGGCACAAATTGTTTTTCTTTGATTATTTAACAAATAATCTCATAGGAGCTATTTTTCATGATTTTCTCCGATTATTGTATAATGCCGAAAAATATTAGTATGAAAACGATATTCTTGACAGCAGTTTCAATCCCTGTGATTAAACATTCAAATTTTATTAAACTGAATAATTATGAATCTATATATGTAATCGGCATTATTGTTCGTGTATGTTCATCAATATATATATTAATGTAACTATCATCTTAAAATATATATTTCGTATACTTTTATAACTAGAAAGTAATCCACTGACAAGAGGATTTCGTGTAAAAATACAATCCCTTCCTACACCATCGTTACACCTTATACTACTTCGATGTTGAGTTTTGAATCTTGCTATTGGAAAGTTGAACGCTATTGAGCCTTTTACAGGTTTCCGTGATTAAGGATACATCGCCGCCACCCGATATAGCCCGTTCGCCCGACTTTTCGGTCACTGAGGACTTGTTTAAACAATTGTCCGCTTCTGATCTCACATTTCCGCGCAAATTTTCTACCGTGTTGGAAACTGATCCTTTCTTCGTGGTACCAGGAGATACATCTTGTGAGGATTGACAAGACGAGAACGTTGCATTCGCCGATGTAGATAACATGCTAATCTTCTCCAAGGCAGCTGAAACACATCACACCGATGTGGCCGCAGTTTCAAAGTTAAACGGACTTCTTCGTGAATTTTACCGGTTAAATCCATGCTCTCTTCAGTGACATCGATGTTAGCGCTGTGAACTGCAAAGCTATCCCTACCGAAGAGATGTTGTCTGACGTTAGACGGATTCCTGAAAGACATCTCGCTTCGAACAATTGATTCCGCCTCGTTCTTCATTTTACGCGGTGTATTGTACATGATGGTGTGCTCGCTGCGTAGTGCGCGGCCGCTTTTTATGTAAGGTATTAAACACGACAAATCCGACGGCTTCTGTACGGTACTGTTGGCCGGTTGAATGGACAACGGCGGTTTATACGTTTTTACTGAAACACAAATTAAATTTAACGACTTTTCACCTTGTGATACAAAAAATGCGCGATAAAAAAAACGGGTTTTTCTTCGCCGGCCTCCGCTTTTCGATTTTTGCAATTTGTTTAATTGTGCCAAGTTGTACATGTAACATTGTGCTAAAGCAGTACCTTCGAAAAATAATAGTGAAAGAAATAAAGCGAAAAAAAAGAAAAAATTTAGCGAAACAGAGCAAAATTAACGTTTGGATTCGTTAACCAATCCGAAATATATAATATCTGATCATTTATTATGCAGTCCAGTTTAAAAGTATGCTGGAAAAAATGGCGACCGCGCACTTAGTAAACATGTTGGAAAACCACTGATGTCGTTCAGCAGAAAATCTTACAACAGTTGCAAAGCTGCTAACAGCACAGCATAAAGCTCTTACTTAGCTGCTTGTTTTTCTGAACGCGGCCATTAGAAGACTAGCAAAATATTGCCAAGTTCTTACAAACCTGTGTAGGGTGTCCTGATGTAAGTTAAACTGCTCTCGTCACGTGGCAAACCGTAAATCGTACATGGAAAATTGGTGTTACCGGTGTTGAAGATACTTGCTGCAACATGCGAATTTTTTGCTTTAATGACGTATTTGCTGCACAATAAACATAGGCAGACTTTATTATACTTGTCATGCCATGGCTGGAATTTCCTTGGCTCCTTCCGGATTTCTCGTGCATGGTGTTATTCATAATCGCGGATAGCGCGGGCTGCAATCTTTGAACGACTTTCAAAATTAATTCACAGCGTTTTATCACGCGTAACTGTTGCGGCTCCGTCGCATTCTCCACCAGAAGAGTTTTGGCAGCCGCATTGGCTTCGAATATGGCTTTTAAACGAAATGAAGAAAGGTCAAATACAAACAATCATACGGCCTTGTTATTTACATCCATCATTTAACCAATTGCCTCCAAAAGATATATCGTATCGATTCAATAGTAGTATAAATTAAATCATACCAACTTGATCGCCATCGTTTACGTATATCGTCGAAATTAAACTAATTTCATAGAAAGTGTAGCTTATTCACGTCAGTGGTTTAATACCAATTTTATATTGAACTCTTTATCTTTATTTCTCGGTGTCAATGATGGTGCATTAAATTGGTATAGATGTTTTAATGCATAACGTTATTTACGTACATCATCAATGCGATAGAAAGTTGGCATCAAGTGATTGGTGTAAATGAGGTATTTATACCTGCTTTCAATTCTCTCGTCATCATTATCGTCTGACGATCGATATTTTCTATACCGATATCATTCACGACCGCAGTCATTTGGCTGGACAGGGCCGAGGCCCGCTGAACAACAGCTTGCACCTGCAGCCGAGTCACTGGTTGTCTATTATCCAGACAATCTGACATTGTCTTTACATGTTCTTGAAGACTGTCCAAAACCACCTGATGAATGAAGGACACGCTCAAGAACTTTTGCTCAAGTGATTCTCGACTTTTTCATTATATCTACCTGGCAGAAAGCAGCTGAGTTTATAATGAGATTTACGACGTTCTGAAACTTGTTCATTTCTAGCTGCCACTGCGCGGTCAACAGCTTGACACTAGAACGCATCTCTTTGTTGTCAGGATGCAAGTAGAAGGAAGTGATGGCGGATATTAACTCAGTCTCTAAGGATTCGAATCCTGCGAGACAGTTGCGGATCTTATTGTTACCTGAAACAACAACGCTCGATATTTCGTTTTGAAAAGAGAACTTTCTTATTTTATAAATAAAAATGACTAACGACTCGTGTCTTTGCAACAGGCGATAGCGAACATTCCGATTTGTACGGTCTGATCAAAGAGTTGATCGAAATCTTCTGTGAGATTGTTCAGATCGTTCTTAGATCTTTCTTTTGCGCTCAACGAACTCCCGCACGTCATAACAAATTTCCTCAACACGGTGTAAGGATTGCTGAAGACCTCCATTACGAGGGTTAACATCGCTATATTGACTTTCCGTTCCAAACGATAGAGTGCATCGGTTAAGGTATGCATAAATAACGTATTCAATGCCGTATCCGGAACCTCTGATTGCAATTGCTGTTTTAGCTTATCGTATTCCTGCACTATGGACTGGCATGATCCAGTTATGGCTTTGAAATTATACGGCTGGCACACTTGAGTAACTGCCATGGCGTGAGAGAAGACGTCTTCTAGTCTCAGCCACAGTTCCGCGCATTCGGACAGTTGCTGCTGATGCGTTTTTCTTGGTATCTCTGATATAACATCTAACACTAAATCCATTCTACAAAATGCACCGTAGCGTCAGTGGACGGAAGACATGAGAGACATCGTTTGTATTCTCACCTGTAAACGAAGTGATTCTCTCTTTCGAGAGCTTCCTCTTCCGCAGATGGATTCGAACCACCGAGCAGCTCTATGATCATTTCGCAACAAATACATATTCTTCTACAAATATATTTCTTGCAAGCCTACACATATTTGTGCATTGTAAATATAGTATATAAATTGGAAAATTATTTTTTAAATATATGACCAGGAGAAATTATAGCGGTAACCTCTCAGATATATAATCGAAATTAATTAAAAGCCAATAAGAGCCAACACAAAAAATAATCTACATAAAGGATCGAAATTTCAATTACAAAGCATGACTAGTGTACCGATTGCTCGAATAAACTCGGGAAAAACTTATTATCATTCAGTCATTAGGAATATTATTTTTTCTCTTCTTTCTCTTTCTTTCAAGCTATATTTGTGAAGAATAATAACTGGTCGTTCAAAATATCGCGTTTATTTAAAACCATTCGATTAAGCATTACTAATATAATATCTTTGAGAGACATAAGTAAAAAATTTAAAAAATGGTTAAAAAGTACATACAGTAAGAAATAAAATGTCCTAAAAATTGTAGACAGAGAAATCTGATATGTCTGCATATTCTATGGGCAAAAATAATATTTTCCCCAAACTGATAGGTTTTTTTTTTCAGATAAACCCTCGGAAAGAAAACTGATTTCTTTCTCAGCGGTAATATTTTCGGAAATTTAAAAACACTAAACACCACGACCAGTTCAAAAACAAGTTTAAACTCATCTTGTCTCATAACTGGAAATTGAAATTTTTGTTCTCTTGCGCAAATTACTTTGGTTCTTATTGAGGCTTTTAACTAATAATTTTAATTAAATATATGATCTCTTACATAAATTGGAGCATTTAAATAATGCTGCTCTTCAGCCAGTTGTATCAGCATACCAAATGATGTGCACAATTGAGTAGTGTATAGAGTTAGTTTTTCCGACAGAACGGTAGACGCTAAACTTTTTCTGTACTTTTGCAGTAGATCAAGTATTTCTAATATTGAAGTACCAAGTTCCTATGAAAAAAAAGATATTTAGAAAAATAAAGCTTTGAAATTGAAAAATAAGGCTTAAGAATTCAATTCTATTTCAAATGTCACTTTTATATTTTGAAAGTCTTCTATTTGATTCGCTATGCTCATTTCTTTAACATAATCCAAACAATCCTGGAGTCTTTGCTTTAATGGCAAGCATTCTAAATCTTCGAGAGCTCTCAGAGCTAATGCAATTTTGCCAAACAATGATTCTGCCATGTAATCGGTACTATGTTCGTCAAGTTTGTAATCATCAATTTGTTTGATCTAGAAAGAGGAAAGAAATTGAGAGTGAATAAAATATCACGTACAAATATAATACTGCGACTTTCTTGCTACATACAAAATCTTCAATGTCCCTCAATAAATAAGTATGTTTTGTGGTTGTATCAGCGAAATTTACATTGGTTTCTTCATATTCACTTGTATTATTATCACTTATCAAATTCTTGAATCTCCGAGTTAAAGATTGCAGTTGACCAGAGAGCATTGATTTTGCAACTAAAATCTCTGATGGATTAGTAGAAACATTAGTTAATGATAGCTGTAATCCATTTATCTGAAATAAAAATAATCACCTTGCACTTATTTACTAATTATTGTATTAATGAACCTTACTTTTTATTATATTTTGTATATGTGACTCTTGTACTTTTATTACTGTTTTAAGTCTACTTTGACAAGAATGTTATACTTATCAAAATTGTCCAAAAGAGCAAGTTTGATTACCTGCTGTTGTAGAGACTCCAGTACCTTTTCCATTTGCTTGGTCTTCAGCTCCATAATATTTTGTCTTGTAACTTCTTCGCGAGAAACTTAAAAATTCATACGGTGAAGATAAACAAAGCGAACTTGGTAACTAACCAGACATGGCAACCAACATTCGGCGCTAGTGGTATTATGTGGCGTTTTCGATTCGCTGTCCCAATCATCGTACTGCGTTCTAATTGGTGGATTTTTAATAATGACCCCGAGTCGGATCAACAAATCGTCAATCGACATAATGGACACCTTTTTAATTTGTCGGCCGGGGACTAACATTGAGCAAACTGGAATGAATTTTCTGCCGGATGAGAGTGCGTTCTACGGGCAAAAACTATAAGAATAGTATTCTCTGCTGTGTCCGTCTCATAGTCATGTTAGTAAGACAGAAAGTAAAATACCACTTAGCCACGGCCTTTGTCTCACAAGTCTACTTACGGTCCCCGTCGCGCCAGTGCTCCTTCCAGTATGTGATATTATAACTCAATGGTTGATAGTCGTCCATTTTTGTCGGCGGCCAGTGTTTCAAAATAAATGCTTTTAGGTTACATCCGAGGTGAAAGAAGAAACATGTTTTCCAAAAGCAAAAAAGTTGAGACGGAAATTAATGTGTTGTTGGACGAGCCGTTGACCGATGAGTCGTGCACAAAAATGGTAATTGAACTTGTGAAATACATCCTTTACCAGAAGCAGCAAATACCGATCGCGTACGATGCACTGGCTCAGTTCCAAACAAGTGTGAAGGCGACCGACAAAAACACAATAGCCTTTAAAACTTTAACAAACACGTTAAAGAGCGTCTCGGACAATCTATTCTCACAATTCTTTCTCGAGGGGTGCGATGTAAAAGAAATTGCTATATTAGTTGGTGCTACAGTGGTATCGCCAAAATTGTGCGTTAAGATAGAGCTGCCGTCATATGTTCTCAACAGCAAGCAGCATAAGGAATATCAACATTCTTCGCGAAAACCGCTCGTAAAACTCATGAGGTTAATAAGTAGATGAGAGCACTTAAACTAAATATTGTAGAACACGTAAAAGTTTATCTGTTAAATTTCATTTGCAGATCTATGCTGGAGTGTGACGAGTTCCAAGAAGCTATGAATATACCTTTAAGTATAACGAATACCTTCATTATGCTGAAAAAAAGAGACAGTAATCCAGTTTCGGATTTTTTTGTACCTAAGTCACAATATGCACTACCTACGCAAACCATAACTTTCAATATTAGACTGTGCCAGAACAACCAAGTGGATATACAGTGTACCTGCAGGACTCTTGTCAAAGTGTATCATGACTCATACAAGATTCATACAACGAAAGACAATGATGAGGACAATGTGCAATATATTCAGCGCAGTAGTTCTCCATCCTCATATCGATGGTATCAGTCGAAGCAAATCATAAAGGGATTTAAATATCATCTATGACCATGCACGCAAGTTTTTTACTACAATTATAGCTAAAATAATATCTTGTTGTGCAGAACAAGGGCAGATCATTTTTCTACTTTAGGATATTAGCAGGATCAATAAATTCATTTCAATCAGGGATAACAGACAGTATTAGATATTGGCATATTTAATAGTGAACTTATTATTATCATGCAATGACGTGTCGAGATGACAAACACGATCTGATCACTATAAGGTCATGTGACAGAAATTTCCACTTACAATCTAAAATAGCTGACCCAATTTACATCTTTGTACATAACATTTGTGATAAGTCTTATACCGACTATTGCGTGTATCGGCTTATATAGTCAGTATTGCAATACAAAATTACATAACAATAGAATATTTTATTGATAACATATATTCACTATGAAATTTAAGTAGAATTGAAGTAAAATTTAAGTGAAAATTAATGCTAATTTATATAGGAATGGAATTATGTAAAATTGCAATAAATATTTGAATACATGATTATAATTATTCTTATATACTGAGTCGTAATTAATTATTACACACTATACGTATAAAGTTATATAAAGTACTCGCGAGTACGCAAATAATTTTATATAATTTCCTTTAAATACATGCGAGTTTTGGAAAAAACTCATTCAAACAAATACGATAAGCGTATTGCGTATTACGATATCATTATATGCAGATAACCCCACCATAGGGAAAGAATGCTGTCTGGAGAGAGGAGTGCAACAACATATTTCAACACGCGAAGATATTAAAAAAAGGAAGATATTATACTAAATCTCGTATAACGGCGAGGAAAGTCTTCGAACTTTGTTGGACATGGCTGCCTTGAAATTCTTAACATCGGAGCAGAAGCAATTCTGGAAAGAGAATGGTTATATTAAATTGACAAACGTATATTCCTTAATGGAAGTAAACGAGATATCGGACGCTTACGATGAATTGTTCGAGAGGAAGCACCGCGAAAATCTAGCGGGTTTGGAATCCGCTTGGGCCGGGGAGGACATGAAAAAAGCAGCTGGATATATCGATTACTCTGTAAGTGAAAATTACTCGTGAATCAAAAGCATATATATACGTGTTGATCCGTTCTTTTTAACTGCATTGCTGCATCACTGGTGCAATAAATTGAAATGAGAAAACACACACACGTTGTCTCAGCTTATTGTTCAGCAGTGCAGCTAAAAAGAATAGGCATTAACTAATAATTTATATGATCAGACAATAATTTAATGATTGGAAAGTGACGTTTACAGTCGAGCTTGAAGAACTTTTAGATTTTGAGATGTTTAACTCTTCGAGCGTATCCTTAAGGATATCGCATATATCTTTAGAAATATTTCGATTGATTTATCTCTACGTCGTTTACTATAACGCTCTTGGAACGTTATCTAGTGGTACTTGAGAAAAAAAGCAACCGATCTTTTCACAATAAAATTTCTTCCTGATGAAGTAATTTATCAAATCAAACTCTTAAAAAAGCACCACTTACATTATATATTTCTACTTTTTATTTATTATCTGATATTTATTAGATATATTAGAATGTACTGTAAAATTTCCCAAGAAAAAAGCCGAGATTCACAAAAAGATTCCTAGTTGTCCTCCGGGCAAGAAACAAACACACTCAAGTCTCTTTCAAAAGATAGTCTTCGGATGTACACAATTTCCATTACTATTATCTTTATTTCCCAGGTGAAATCCATTCACAATCTGCAAATGCACAACGCAGTCTTCATCCGTGCCATTACCCAACCGAATCTGTTGGATGCCCTTGAAGATATCATGGACACACCGGACATCCTGCTACATCACACGAAAGCGCATGTAAAACCGCCGAAGAAGGGTGCACCTTACCTGATGCATCAGGATTATCACTATTTTCCTCACAAGAAGCACACAATGCTGGCAGTGTTCTTAAATTTGGACGACATCACGCCGGAAAATGGCGGTTTAGCGGTGTATCCAGGTAGCCACAAGCTCGGCCCGTTGACAGATCATGGCTTGGTCGACGAGAAAGGCCAGCAATATCATTACGTCGACCCCGAGGTATACCCTTTGTCGAAGGCCATACCAGTGTCGGCCAAAAGAGGAGATATTATTGTTTTTTCTTATCTGCTACTTCACGGTTCGTATTTGAACCTATCGTCCAAGAGCCGACGTATGTTCCTGTTGCAAGTGCGAGCTGCCGATGACGAGCCGACCGAGAACGTGCACAAATCTCCCTGCCAAGGCCTGATGCTTCGTGGCAGAAACATTCACAGAGAGGCGACGATGGCCAACCGATTTACGCATTAATCCAATATCATACGGTAAATTGACTCGACTGAGCGTGTATATTTGCTCCGCCGACCTGGATTGTGGGAAAAACATGAGAGAGGAAATGAAGGACTTTTCCATGGATGAGATTGAACGACGCGCGCTCTTATTCGAGGTTTTCGCAGTTTTTGACGAAATGCTTGATCTAGGTTCTCTCCGAAGATGTCAACTTCACGAAACGTCGTAAATCAATCCACGGAAATTACTAAATGAAGGCCAAATTGAGCCAAGTACAAATAAAAATTAAAGAAAAAAAAAAGAAAGCGCAAATGAAAACTTGTTGATTTAAATCTTAATCTCTTTTTATAAAACATACTTCGCTTAACACGATCTTAATTTAATAATTATCGTAGTTTTAAAATGAGCTAATTTGTTAAATGAATAAATTTACGAAGGATACGGCACGGCATTCTAATCTCCTTTGTTCCGTGCGACTTGTTCCTTCTTTCCAGCTTTGTTTTGATCTTAGTCGCCACGTCTTTCGGGAAATGCACAAACTCCGTCCATACTATTATCCAAAATATAATTTTGAAGCGATACGAAAAGTAGCGTCAATAAGCATGTATTCGACTAACTATTTACACCACCTGTGTGTGAAAGATTTTGCACACGTGTTCGCGGAGAGTGTAAAGGCTCATATAATTGTCTAAGATGATACATATATTCTCTTCGAAGAAATCAATGTAATTAGAAATCCGCGCTTTGATGATGATACACCTGCTTTCCAACTCTTCAATATCTCTATGAAGAGCAACATCTTTGCGGAACTTTGCGTATCGCTCATCGCCACCACTAAGTTAAAGATCAGTATGGGAGCAGCCACTAGTCTCCACGGAGTCGTGATATAATCAATTCCTATAATTGCACTATATGATAAGTCTTCTCACGAATACATAAGGATTCGATGTCGCATTTTATTATTGTAACATGCAGCCACCTCTTTCGAACATATGGAACAATATCAGCCATATCGGTGCCGAATATGCCGAAAAAAGGAAACATGTGGAAGGTTCGCAGTGAGATTCTTATCTTAGATAACGACGATGCAGAACGTTATTGTGGAGAAACATTCAGCAGAAAAGAAGATTACAAGAAAAGGAGAAATCTCGTCATGCATGATTGACAGATTTATGCCATTTTAAATAACTTTTTTTCTGATTTTAATCGTTCTTGAAAATGAAGAAATCGATTTGTTTATTCAGCACGTTAACAAAGATATCTGTATTTAAAAAGTAAAGAAAGACATTTTTCCTTCTGGATGTGAGGACGCACGAAAGAGGAGGAAAGATATAATCTGAGCAGCTCTCTTTTATCGATAAAAGTAGCTTCTCAAGAATCACCTGCAGGATAACATTTAAGGCACTTTGATCGATGAAAGAGAGTTAACGAATACATAATGTATGGAAGGCCGAAAGAAAGAAATAGGCGAGGATCTCGCACGATCAGTATATTTCTCGAAATCTCATCAACACCGAGCATCACTATGTTTATAATTCCGTATTCGACAATGTAAATGTAACATTGAACGTTATGCATTGTTGAATGCGAAATTATAACGATAAATGTAAATGATATTCGGGCAAAGCTAACCGGGATGTCAGCTAGCCGGTAAACATCAGCCAACATTACAGATGCGTTCGCTGTTAGCACTGATCAGCACTGACGAATCATTTTGCCGTATATCTAATGAGGGACAAAGCCCGAACGCAGCCTACGTCAATGTTGTAATTCGCCGCTCAACCATGCAATACACATGGTATTGTAGAACGAAAGATGAAAACGTGAAAATGATGAGAAAACGATCGGAACTTTTAGAGTAATTTTCTTGTGATCTGCCATTCTGTCCGCGACGCGACAGTTACATCGAGATCATTTTCATCGTTCATTCGAATCACCGAATTTTTCGTAAGAGCGCGCGGCTTGCGCGGGAATCCGGATTAGGTCCGTTCTTTCTACACTTCGCCTCCTCCCTCTCGCTCCGACCCGTGCAGCGGGTCCCACCTTGCTCAGGGAGTGAGCGGAAAGTGGCGAACGATTTGACATAAACGTAAAACCAGGGGGTTTTTGAGGGAAGCACGAGATAGTCGAATCCATTGTCGCGGTGGAAACGCGGAGGCGCGCAATGAAATTCCGATATAATCGGTTCGCCGTAATAGCCCACGGCGGGCGGGCCGGTATAATTTCGGCGGAGCTCAATTTCCGAGGCTGTCGGTATGCGAAAACGAACCTTATACCCCATTCGGGGGATCGTTATCGCGCTTCGGTTATCGCGATCCGACATCAGTGAAATCGGCGGCAACCGAGAGAAGGTTCTCCGCGAGTGAGAGAGATCTCGTGGGAGTCGGACCGCGCGTGCAGAAACGTAGGAACGCACGGACCGCGAACCGACACCACCACCGCCAGTGTTGTCGACGAGAAGGGTCGACACGAAGGCCAGAAATTTCTCCCTTGGCTTTTTTTCCTTCCCACCGACAACGGCGCGGCGAGAATCACGGGGGAAGGAAGCACGTTCCTGCTCTCGGATCGCGATCGCTACCGTCGCGGGGCTCCAACGTCGGGGCGCGTCTCACGTATATATACATATATATATATATATATATGTGCACACGCGACACGCTGAAGTGAAACACATGTGTCGCGGCCGAGTGGTGTTTTCCACCGCTGCGGACTGCTGCACGTCGTGTTTGCTACGCGCGAAATCCGGCGTACGCGCGACCGCGGAGACGCGTGACGCCGCGCACGACATCCCCGCTGACGGCCCTTGGGACGCGCCGCGGTAAAATAGGAGAAGCGGAAGGTGCGTGGGTGGGTGGGTGTCTGGGATTTCTTCGACGGATACGCGCGAATCATCCGTTTTCCCCCGAGAGGAAACGAAAGATGTTGCCTGCCAGTCGGCCTGGAGTTTACGTACCGCCGTGCTTCGCCGACAGCAAGAGCGGATGGCACTTGGACGGACTCCGCTCGGCTGCCCTGTAAATCGCCAAGTTGTGTCACCACGATTCTCTCCAGGTTCTATGTTTCTCGCGACGTCTTGTCACGCGTTGTTTTCAGCTGCTATTTGTCAATATGATTCGTGTGCCTCGGACTTTGTAACTTGCTGAGATTTTAGTTTCTTTGAGAGAGGGGAACTTCAGAGTGTAAAATGTTCTTCGCTGAACACCGCTGCGATAACTCAGGTGTGTGCATTGAATCATCTTCATGAGCTGGGAGACAACGCATAGCTCATCCTATCTCGAATAGTGAAAAATCGAATTATGAGAGGCCAAGCGGAGGAAAATGGATACCGGTAAAATATCAGTATGCGTGAAAAGTCAGCAGAATGTCATGCTCACGCAGGTCACGTGAGAGGCACGACAGAGATGTGCTCGCGTGATCCTCCTACATTGCACCCAACCCTTGCCAAGGCAAACGGTAAAAATTCGAGTCCCCAGCCAGCTCACCACACGGAGGCGCGCATCGACAGTAACCTCCTACCAACTCCTGGTGGTCGTTTGAAATTCTTCAAGGATGGCAAGTTTATCCTGGAGCTGTCTCATCGTAGGGACGGAGAGAAGACCACGTGGTTTCCCGTGCCAAAGAAAACCTTTTGGCCACCTGCTAGCACTATCCCAAATCGGCAGGAGAGCTCTACTTCCCTCAGTGGTGAGTTGAAGATCCCTCGCCGAGTAATCACGTCGATTCTTTTAGGGAAAGCTGCTTCTGCGATCCAATTCACTGGCGTGCTATATTCTGCTCTCAGTTTCAGACGACAACTCGTCGGTGCAGTCCAGTCCTTGGCAGAGAGATCACTGCTGGAAGCAGACCCACCCCCGGCGCCGGGTCACGACGGAATTTAATTTCTACTACTATCGAAACCCGAAGATCCGTCTATGCGCCCATTCTCGCTTAATAGCGAAGAAGCGCAGGCGCCCGTTCGATTCCACGACCGCTGCGCTTATCCCGGAATCGACGGCCGCCTATTCGAGAGCGTCGCGTAAACTGAACGGCACTTCGTCGTCGTCCTCATCGTCCTCGTCGTCGGGTAAGGTTCTCAATCTGATCATCGAGAAATTGGCGCGCCTTCTGGACCCGAATGTCGTGTCGCCCCGCAAACGCATACTGCGCGAGCTGGAGAGAGTCTCGCTGGAGGACCAGGCGTCCAAGAGGAGAGCTACTCCGCAACCGACGGTCTGCACGACGACAAGCGCACCGACTCCCGCCTCGAAGCAGCTGTCATCGTACAGTATAACGAGTATTCTAGGCGAGGATAAGCCGGCCGAGCCAGGCTTCCTGAGGAATTTGCTAAAGCCGGACGAGCGGCAACAGCAGCCTATGAAATACTCATCGAGCAACAACGCTTATCCACGAATCGAACCTTATATCGGCTCCAGCAATACGCCCGTTCAACATCCACTCTACGGATTGCCAATGTTGCCTCCCGGACCGTACAGGGGACCCCTGTGGATGCATTATCCGTCTCCCGTCCACTATGCACCTCCCATGCCACTGTACGCGCCGCCGCATCCTCATCCACCATCCCCGCCTGTTCATCACTATAAAGACTACAGGGAACAAACTCTCACACCTCCTTCAGGTACATCCCACTTATCGACGTTGGTCAATAGCGATAGTATATCGTGTCTGGAAATAAATATATAGAGCGGGAAATATTATTCGCGTAGGTTCTCGAAGAATATAGCACAAAATACATCCTACAGACGTCCCAGAGATTATTTCTGGGATGTCTTCTAGGATGTCTTTTGAACGTTTCTACTGTATGGGGTGAGTCGTATACCGCGATGTATAGTCGTTTATGATTATCTCACTTTCTCTATGCGTAGATATGCCTCTCAATCTGTCGAAGCATGCGGGTTGAATCTCAGGATCCCACAATAGTTGGTGCCTTATCAGTGGACAAAACTACTCGCAGAACACTGCCCATGCAACGACAAGGAAGAAGAAGAAGAAGAGAAATGCGATATATTAGTATTTTTTTATTCATAAAATACAATAGTATCTTTAGTGGAGTAGAGAGATACGACGAAGCAAGACGAAATTGGATCTCCGGGGGAGAGCGCTATACTTGTACATATACAAATGCATAAATTGCGCGGCGGCATAGGTATTTTATATCGATATTATCGGCAAGATTATATCAATCGTGAGTGGTAAATAGAGAACGTTACGCGTATAAAACGGCAGGCAAAGGTAAGTGTGTCTGTCATGTATTTTCTTTTTATCGTATCGATCTGTGGATGCTACTTTGCGAGGCGGGATCGAATAGAAAGGTTCGCACGTGGATTTTCTAGAGCCACGCGAATAAAAAACGTATTATATATCGATACGAAAATATATTAGCGACCGTGAGCGTGACGTGATATTGCCTTGGGTACGTTTTATTTCTGACACTCATTCATATTTTTTGCATCGCGACGACGAGAGAGAGGAGCTGCACGTGCGCGTATCTCTTTATGCATTTTTTTTCCCCATTATTCTTATTAATGTTACTGTCACTACTATCATTATTAAATGGTACACTATCTTCTATCTTAAACGAATCATAAAGACATAGGATTATGTACAGAACAGATTATTGCCTCTACATCTAGAGTATTAATTATTCTTAAAAATAGAGAAGCATAATAAAAATTTAGGTTCTAAATGAATATCCACACACCGAGACAGGTATACAGTTATTTATATGATATTAATGACGAACAAAATTATTTACTTTGGTAATAAAAGGAAAAACCGTGGGGTGTGCCTTAAAGTAATTATTGAAATATCCATGAAGCTAAATTATGAACGTTCATACACGCGGATATACGCATTATTATAAAAGAAGAAGAAAGGGCACAATATTATGTATATATAAATATATCTCTGTGTTACGTATTTGCACCTCAAATCGATCGCATATATATTCGTTATTTTATTTATTATTAGTCAAATGCATTACGAAACATTTCGCGGAAAAAAAACAAGGCAAGCTCGCACAGGTTCTATACGAATTAGTGAGTAATTTTAATTATTCATCGATATGCGCTCTTTTCGACTCAAGGCGAAAAGTATATGACTGCGTACTAGCAATTGTATAGAAAGACTAATTTCGTAAATATAAATATTTCATATACTATATACATAGATCTCTCTCTCTCTCTCTCTCTCACACACACACTTTTTACCACGTGCTTTCAGATAGCCAGTTTTGATACAAACTTCCGAAATACCTTTTAAGTATTATCCTCGTATATCGCAGTTCTTCATTAAAAAGTGCAAAACATCCACTTACCGATTAATGATGAGTACGTACATTCAATACTTACATCGCTCATTAAGCTTTCAATGAGCTTCCGAATGATCCTGATTTTTAGATTATGATCAAATTTGAAAGTTATATGCACTAACTGAATGCGCGCCAATATGTTATTTTTATTCCAATACGTCGTTCTCAATTAAATTTCATATTTGAACTTTTGCATACGTGAAACATACTTGCGAAATAATATTTTGGAAGTTTTATTAAAAATTCGTATATCGTAATAAGTAATATTATATATCTGTTATACAAAATGATTTTAGTCCCGTTGCGTGAAGCGGTATGTATATATTCTTGTTTCAAATCGATCATTCTTTCCTAATAACAGAAAATTCTTCATAATTACTAATCATGCGACATGTACGATATTTACATCTATAGTTTAAGATTTCATGGAAATGCGGTACGCAAGCATTCAGTGAGCAAAATTAATAGAACGTTATTGCAACAATATTCGATAGCTCAAAACTAACAAATACTTTTCTAATAAGTAGTTTTTATTGTTATATTATTACTCTGGTAAAAATTTCATGCATTTTTTTTTTGTCAATTATTGGACAGTTTATTCCCTGTTGAAAGAAAAAGTACAGATAGGAATCCATGTAGGAAATCTGTATGGTATCTCCTATGGTTGCTAATAATCCCAGGTAATCTAGGTAGAAATCTATGTGAATTCCTATATGATGAATTTTCTAAATCATATGGTTCTTGATACAGGCCTAAGTATTCTTCGTGTTCACGATGATCTCGTATCGAGATTTAATATTTATGTGGGCAGATGCTTGAAAATACTAGAATTTCTAATGCTTTCTAGTAACTTCTAGTAAGTTTTAGTAACTTTATTTTACAAGATGTCTGTCCGATATCTAACATCGTGAACCTAAATTATGCAGGCGTAACTTATTCTGAAACCGTAAGAAATTGATCAATCCTAATCGATTATTCTTCTTACATTTGACAATAATTAATTTTTTACGATTCTGGCATAAGTTTACGGCCTGCATAAATGGGCCTTCACTCCGGTTAAGTTAGCCGACAATTAACCGAAGCATAAAAAGAATCGGCCAATTAGCTAAACTAATCAATATGCCGTATCAAAATACAAATGAAGATTGGATTGAAATTTGGCCAATTAGAGCAAGCTTCACTAAACTCGGATTAATAAACTTTCCTCTGGTTGGTCAAATTTCAATCCAATCTCAATCCGTAATCTGATACGTATCCGATTGATCGTTTAAGCATCGGTTAACTATCGGTTAACTTATTTGGCGATTCGCTGACCTGTCATCGTTCTGATTGGTACATTTTTGGAAAAGTCGAGTCAGCAAATCGCCATTAATGTCACGGAGTTGGTGAAAATTGTCCTTAATATGTCAACTTGAAAAGCAGGTTAACCATCTCAAGAAACCTAAACTGCGAGACGAATAGAGTTCGCACGGACGAGCCAATGGCAGCCGGCGAGCTCGCGCGCATCGCTCGCGCGCATCGTTGCGCGTTACTCGACACCCACTTGAGATGGCTCTTGGGTGGCACGGGCTTGTTTTGCGAGTCGTCAGCCGCGTATCGGCAGACAGTCGGGATCCGGTAGTATCGCTTGTGTCGTACCGCTTTTCGTTGCACGCTTCCCATCCTGCGGAACAATATCGAGAGAATCTCTGAGGTCGAGTGCTGACTTCTCACACGTGCAAGAGACCGAGTCCGAAGGGAAAAGCGAAAAACGTGGGACGCACGGCGTTATTGCCCGATTAAGGAAAAACAGTGGTGCACGTCGAGTGTGCGCGTTTTTCGACGGAGAAAAAGGTAAGCGAGTGCACTACTTGCCCAAGGTGGTACGCGGTGCTGGTGGAGGGGCTGTCAGATTTGCAGCCTTGTCTGGTCGTGCGTGTAGCGGCAGCGCTACTCGCCGAATTAAAATGGCGGGCCTGGTCGGCCTTACGCGCGGAGGTAACGGTCACCGACGATGCTAATCGCCGACGAAAGGGACACGTGAGGGTGGCCCCGTTGGCTACCGTTGTGCGTGCCGCTTCTGGATATTTTCCCGCGTCCGAGTGTCGCGCGTCGTTCGCTCGTGCAACATATTGTGTTTGTATCACACCGAGTATCGTCGCCGTAGGAGCAGCAGCAGCAGCTCGAGGACGCGGAGGGCCGAGAGTGAGAAAGAAAGCGAGCGAGCGAGCGAGTTCCTTTAGCACGTAAATAATAACGTTGCAAGTTTGTAATACTTGTCCGAGAGAAACGGCCGCCACCGTGTGGACTGAAGCTGCGGAAAAAAAGGAGGGAAATAAGAAGAGGGAGGGAGAAAGAGAGAAAGGGAGAAGGACAAGAATAGAGCAATAGGGAAAGAGCGGAAAGTTGAAAGGACGAACGCAGGACGCGGCAGAAGCCGAAGCGAAAACGCACGGACGAAAGTTAATTCGACAATGGACAAACAATCACGATGAAGTGACTACCAAGCGAGGTGTTGACTCTACACGACAACGACGACGAGTTCGAACAAGAGTGCCGTCGTCGGCAGCCGATTGTGCCACGTTCCGGAGGACTAGTAGCCTCGATGCCGATGCCGACCGAATACCACGAGAGCCACGGTAACCACGAGAACGCCAACTTCGCTCTCGGGTCCACGCAGGACGCCAGCAACATGACGGCCAACATGTACCGGGTGGGAGGTAATATAAAACCGCATGTATTCCGCCAACGGCAGCGAAGTCGACGCCAATGTCGTTCACGATTCCTGTTGTCTCCGAAAAAGCGTACGCGATTTTAATTAATTCCGAGAAATTAATGTTTGCAAATGACACCGCAATGGCGTCCCCTACATAATACTCCCCCCCCCCTCTCTTCTTTCTACTCTTCATCTGGATTTCCCTCGTACCCTTCATCCCTTCCACCCCCTGCTCCTCCTCCTCTTCATCCTCGCTCCCCCGGTACCGTCCTATACATACGCTTTTCCCTCCCGACTTCCATTCTTTCTCGCCCTCTCCCGCTACCACTACACCCGCACAAATGTCCTCTCTCTCCCTCTTTTGTCTAGGTCACGCTAATTTCTTGCGCGACAAATCTCTCGCAATCAAAATTAGATCCTGGACGTCACAGCCGTCCCATTGTATTGACGACAATGTTACATATGATGTTCGTCGCACGCATCACTTCCAGCGGTGAAAGTTGCCTCTTTTTCCCCTTAGCCCCTGCTTTTGCCTCTTAATCCCCCGCCCTTCTCGATTTTATATTACCGGCGAGTCGAGCGAAATTTTTGTCCGCGCGAATGAATGATTAAAACGAAAACTGATCCGTTACGAAATCGACGAATCCACTTTTCCGGAGAGAAGGTTATTGCCTTACGATAAAATACGTTTGTTTAACGGAGATCTCGTGGAGAAGATATAACACGCGCGTGGTCTTGAATGATGCGTGATTGGGATTTCGTGAAATCCCGCGACGACGGTAATAATCTCAACTGCTATGTAATTCTTTTTATTTGCAGCAAGATTACTAATGTGATTACTGATTCTTAGATTACGTGTATTTCGAAACCTCCACTTCGTCGCCATACCAGATCAGGAGGATAGAAGAATTAAATAAGGTGAGAGAGAGAGAGAGAGAGAGCACAACTCGCGCGCAATTTCACGCGTTTTAATTTTATAATAATTTCGGCGAACGTCGATAACAACTGTTATTTCCCTCGCGTTTATCCACATTCATCTTTCGATATGTTTTACCCTTTTAACATGTGAATATTTATACATTCCACTTGACGGTAAACACTCGACGTATACATGGTCTTTACCTTTGCCGTTTCCTGTTTTTCAGACACCAAACGGTAATGTGGAAGCCAAAGTCATGTGCTTCTTCAGGCGGAGGGATTTACCTTCTACCTTAATTATGCTCGCAGACAAACATCAATGTAAGTAGCATACATTCAAACGCGATGAGAGTCCGTATTATCATAAATATATGACAGGACTGTCGGAGTGCCCTCGCGTTAGGACACGATTTGAATTTTCCTCACAACGCCTAACAAGTATGCGAAAAAAAGAAACATATATTTTCCTTCTCGAGGGTACCAGATATCAGGGAAGGATATCGCAGGCTGCTTGTCGCACATCCTGGCAGACGTTTTCGGGATTACAGTTCCAAATAATGTTCCGACGACGATGCGTCGATATTATGCGTCAATAATATCTGCCTTATAATCTTCCGCGAATAATCTTTCTCATTTGCAACTCGCGGTAATTTCTCTCATGAGCTAACGAACGGTGACGCGAGGATGCAATTTTCGGTTGTACAAGATTTTCAGTACTACGCGAGCCACTGAATTTCACTGCGAGACACGACGAGGCGGACGTTAGTTTTAACGTTCGCCGGCGTACGTGCTGAGAGAGGGAGCGAGGAAGGAAGGAAGGGAGAGAGAGAGAGAGAGAGAGAGAGAGAGAGAGAGAGAGAGATCGATAACTGTTCCATAGGTGAGGAAAATTCATCCGCGGACATTTCATCTCTCCCCGACGCAGCGAAGATTCTGGCCACAATTTCCAAGCGGTATCGATTTTTTTCCGCGTAGTAATCATTGACGACACCGCATCGGTACTTTCGCGACATGACGACGACACGGCACCGGCCGGCGTTGAGCGAAAATTCGAGAGATATCTGCGAGCGACGTGGTTGCGCGTCAACGCGATCACCTTTTCAGCGAGAGATCGTCATAGAGTACGTAATATGGGCTTATCGCGACACTCGGGTCATTCATGAGAAACCGTTATGACGGGAATCCGCGCACGATAACGGCAGGGGAGGAGGGAGAGATTTCTGTCGGAGAAAGGTCTCCCCGCTGCACCGAAACCGCTCTTTCACGCGGTCTCTTTCTTCGATCGATCGATTTCGCAAGAGACATGAAGGTAGCAAAGCGCGATTTTCGGAAGAGCATCTCTCCTCTTTCGAAATAATTATCACGGGAACGATTCGGCGGGCGATTCGAAGAAACCTCTGCGAGTGGAAAAACCAAGTGGAAGGGGGACCATAAGATCGCATGAATTTACGAACGCACGCGTCTCAGTTCATTTACACGTCGCGCAGCTCTATGCGTCACACACGCGCACGTCGCGTTTATTCCGGGGCGTCTCTCGATTTTTCCTTTCGCAATGACAAAGATAATGAGACGCGGGGATTTGGGGTGGGAATGTATAATAAGTAAAGTTGCGGGGGTGGCGGCGGGTTGGGAGTCGGGGGTGTTGTATCGATCTGCCTGGAGGTGGGCAAGGGGGGCCGTGTGCACCCGCTATGTCCCCCTTTTCCACCTCCTCCTCCATCTCCATCTACCTCCCTCCACCTCTTCATCCTCCACCCACCTATTTCCCACCTACCACCCTCAACTAAATGGATGGCTGACGCAGGGGTTGCTTGGGTATATGTTACGTGTATTCCTCACACACAGACTGCTGCATACCGGCATACACATGTGCGCGTGTGTGCTCGGGCGAAAATAGTGGGCCCCACTAGCCATCTTCGTTTTAAGCATTCGCTGCCCGCTCGTCCCCTTTGCGTCGAATTTCCACCTCTCTTCTTTCGCGCTACGTACACATGTACGTCTCTCTCTTTCTCGCGTTCTTTGTCTGTCTCTACTTCCGCGCGCGCGCGCGTGTAACGGCTCGTCCGTGTATATGTGCGTTCGTCCGGCGGTATTTGCTCCGAATTGGGCTCTCTCCCCTTTTCTGCTATACTCTCCCACTCCCTCCCCTTGTCTCTCTTTTTCGCCTTCCCTCTGTCTTTCTCTTTCCAGTACTTTACGCTCCGGTACCTCGAATTTTCGCGGAAAAAAAAAGCATATTCGCTTCCTTTGTCTTTTGCGGAAGTCGATACACCGCGAGTGCAACAACGAGGCAACGCAGGGACGAAAAGAGAGGGCGGGGAGGGGGGGGGGGGAAGATAAGGCACGGTCAAAGGAAGAAGATAGGCTTTCCCCGTAGATATTCGTTCTTCCCTGCGCATTGAAAAATCAACGGCTAATTAAAGTCGGAAAGAGCGCATAAACAGAGTCGAGCGTTTTGTTTTGCTCGCATGCCGTCCGTGAGTATGGGCGCTAATTACGAGCGCGTCCGAAAATCGATGGCCCGGGCAGATATTTTGATCCATGCTTGTTCAAGTCACTCGACAACACGAGGCGCGAGGTATTGATCTCGTGTGCCGCGAATGAAAATACGGGCTATGAATGGTAAATAGAAACGCGGATGGAATTGACTGAGATAATCGTGAGAGTCGCACGCGGTGGTGCGCTCAAACGCCGTTGATAAGAAGAGGGGGATAGAATTTCGCAAAGGTGTCAGGTGGTACTGTATCTTTTCAATCGTGTATTGCGTAGAGGAAATTAGAAAACGTGAAATAGTAGAATGGGTTTCTGTAATGAAAATTCCAGTGGCAAGCGCGGAGCAGCAGAGGTCAGAATCCCCTGCGAACACGCAGAATCAGAAACTCGAGAACCCTGACACTGCTAAGGAAATGACTAGTAAAGATGGGATCGGGCCCAAAGTGATGATCAAAGGGGGCGGGAAAGGGGGCTGGCTGAAGGCCCCATTATCGGAGGCCCAAGAGCCCCATGGTGAGTGAGTAGTTGATCAAAAGATGACCATTACCGATGAATCTTCTAGTCGGCACCTGCGAGATAACGCCGCGAATCATGTACGTTCGAGCAAGAACGCGCTTTATATATTCGAGAATATTATGCTTTGGGTGCGAATACTTACTGTTGTAGATACCAATTGATCGAAATAAACGGTTGTTTAACATGCGCCGAAAATTATTCCATCGCGAGAACATCATATTCGCCCACTATTCGGTCACTACGCGATGCAGGGATGTGGATTCGTCAGTGAATGGCACACACGATTTGCATCTTTTGATTATCTCATTAATCTCATACAGAAGCCAGTGATGATATAAGGCTACCGATCTAGCGGCGGGATTTGCCAAATTCTTTGTAATCTTGGTGTCTGCCGTGTGTCAAGGCAAGTTTCACTGTAAGGCCAAAGAGACAGCAAACGATCGGGCATGACCGCAGGCCCCTTTCTGTTCAGTTGAAGACAAGTGGCCCGCGGCGCTTTTTCTCACGAGGAGGTGCCCACACATGTGCGCTTCATTCATTCCTTCGCGATCGCAAATCCATATACACACGTACAATAACCATTGACGGATACGATTGAAAGTTATATATTAGAAGGACGCGTAAATTCTCTTATTATTTGCCGCGGCTATCTTCCGCCTGCCAATCTCGAAGAGCCACTCGCGAGCCCATTCTTCCGGATTTTCCGGCGATTTGTCGATCTCGAGAGGGGTCCGCGATCGCCAGAAGACACGCGGAAACTCGTGTCGCGAGCGGCTCCTCCGTGGCAAGCTATTCTCCTTGTTTTTCACCCCTCACTTTCGTTGGCCGCACAAATCGCAGAAAAATCCCGCCGCATCGTATGACGATACTTTAGTAATCTGAGGCTACTCTGAATGAGGTACTTTCTCTATCGACAGTTAATCTCGCCTTTTCGTTGCAGATTATTATTCTTTGTTTTTACGTTGCCCGCTCTTTTTCTTTCACATTTTTCTTCTCCTTCCTGGTTTGGTTCGATATATATCGAGCGCCGAGATATCTCGTCGCGAATCGTTCGTTTTCATCGTTTGATTTAACTCGGAAGTGCATATCAGCGGCAACGCACATGTAATAGCTACGTCAGAGAGATTAGTGACCAATCGACGCGCGTGGAAATGTCGATCGGAGACATCGAAATAAATCAACGGTGAAGAAGCCACCGCAGAGAGAATCGCGAAAGTATGAAAAAATTGTTGACCGTTATTCCCTGTCGAAAGAAGAAAAAGGGGATAGAAAAAAGAATTCTGTTGAAAAGAGCCGGGCGGGAATCCCTAGGAATTTGCGCCAAAAACCCAGGTCCTAGAATCCATGTGGGTTCCTATGTGGACACACCATATGGATTTATTCTATGTGGATTTACGGATTACGGATTTCCGTAGGAATCCACCTGGAAATTTTCAACAGGAAAGACTCCATTAACGCAGTCCCATTATCTACGTGTGACGATTATATATATTCGAAAATCGTGACTTTTCATAAAATTGGTAGCGATGCTCCAAGCAGCGGAGGTATAAATATTCAAAAGAAAACAACCAACGCTTAATTTTCAATATTAATACATGTCTAGGGACTGAGTTAATAGAATCTTAACAGTCGACGTCACGTATGCTGTGTCATCCCCATTCCCTAGATTGTGAAACCCGTTCCTATCATACAGTCTTTTGAAACTATTAGAACCATTGCAACCCCCTACCTATTATAACTGGAATTACTTCTGCAATTTTTAACCTTGTACAACTCTTTGTCCAGAGGATGGTATAACGTACGTAACGCTGACTGCTACAACCAAGATACGAGAAAAAGATGGTGAATAACTTCCGTTTGATGGGTGCTCAAGTGTGATTGTATTCCTCTAGTCGTGTATTCGCGCACAAACATGATGCATCGTGGCGTCCCGTCACATTTGTTACATTGTTTTTCCCAGCGTATTATTCTTTCGCGAGGTCGATTCCAAACAAAAAAAACCGTTTATGACGCCGCGTTTGGACGCGCGACGACAGTCCGTCGACGAAGAGATTTGCAATCAGGCGCGCAAAGTCACTTGTTTTGCAACATTTTTTATTCTTCAGCTTTTTTAACTTTTTCATTGGTAACAACGTAATATATAGTTTCTTTTTTTTTTTCCTTTTATTCGTATAAGCTCAGAAGTACATCGAGTTTTACGCGAGTTTTATCTAGTGTCGCGTGCAAACTATATGTATTATCTTGATTGTTTTACGGTGCATAGGGCTGGACGAGACTGTGGGCCCAGGAGGAGTGCCGGAATTGAGTTCTAAACAGCGTCACCAAATGAAGCACCGGGAACTCTTCCTGTCGCGGCAAGTGGAGACCATGCCCGCCACACATATTCGAGGCAAATGCTGCGTGACGTTACTAAACGAAACCGAATCCTTATTGAGCTACTTAAACAAGGAGGATTCGTTTTTTTATTGTTTAGTATTTGATCCTACCCAACGGACTTTGCTCGCCGATAGAGGCGAGTATCTTAAAGCTCCTTTAGCCAAAGGTATTATTAGGATATTTTGTTACGATATTATTATATTATACCGGCGCGTTTCTGGCAAATCATTCGTCTACTAACCCTTAAGCACCTAGACGATTGTCCACTTTGCGTTTCAACATGTTTGCAATATTTGGGACGATTTCGGTCGGTCCAAAGCGAATTTTTATTAAGATCTTTTATTATCCGTCAACTCTTCGGCCCTCCAGAATTATAATAAACGATAATAATTATAATAAATATATTATAATAACGATAAGAATGATAATAAACGCAAATTGATTTTGGACGTGTAAAAACACGAAGAGACAATGTTTACGGGTTAATGAATGGATGAAAAACGTCGATCGAAAAACTCCATGAAGTGACTGATTTTAACGAGTGTTCATTGTAACAGGTGAAATAAGAGTGGGCAGCAGATATCAAGCCGACGGCATTGCCCCGGCGGTGTTATCGCCCGCGGAGAGGGAAACGGATTCCCGCAGGTCGCAGGATTTAGAGACGCTGGTGTGGACACCACGGCACAATTTGACGGATCGTCAGATCGATCAGTTCCTTGTGGTCAGTAGATCAGTCGGGACTTTCGCGAGAGCACTCGACTGCTCGTCCTCCGTCAAGCAGCCCTCATTACACATGTCAGCGGCTGCGGCCTCCAGGGACATCACTCTGGTAAATGTCGTTCCACCTGCATCGTGCAATATTTTCTTTCGACGCGTTGACTATTGTTGGAATTGTAGCTTTATTAAATCTTGCGTATGTTTTGCAGTTTCATGCGATGGATACTTTACACCGGCACAGCTACGACATAGCGAAGGCCATGTCGTCGCTGGTACCTAGCTCCGGCCCAGTATTATGTCGAGACGAGATGGAAGAATGGAGCGCGTCCGAGGCAAACCTGTTCGAGGAAGCGCTTGAGAAATACGGGAAGGATTTCCCCGATATACGAACAGACTTTGTAAGCGCTCGTTTCGCACATACTGCAAACAAACGTGCATGAAACCATTCGACGGGTTTTATTAATGCATACATAAACAAGGTGTATGAAAAAAAATCAAGACCTCAGAATATTTTGTAAAGTATAAGTTTTATAAAAAAATGTTTCAGATGCAAGTAGTAAGATTTAAAAGATCTATTTACTGATCTTAACTTTGGATGGCTTCGCCATCAAACGTCTTGAATTTTCCAAATGAAACCCTTTATTTTTTATTGCATATTGTCCCTTTTTAAAACACTATAATTTTATCCACTTTGGATCGTTTCGGAGTTATCGAGGTTCTTACGATAAAATATCCAGCCAGCGAAGACAAAATCGGAGAATGAATCCAACCAATGAAGGCAAGATTGAAGGATGATCTAGCCAATGAAAGTAAGATTGGGGGATGATCCAGGATGAAACGGCTGTCCCAAAGTGGATAAAATTATAGTGTTTTGAAAAGGTTTCAACAGGAAGTTACAAAAATATGCGATCAAAAATAGGGGGTTTTATTTTAAAAAATTCAAGATGGCTTTGCCCTGACCTTGCCACTCCAAATCAAACAACGAGAAGATTGGTAAATAGATCTTGTACCCTCTTAAGCGTTTTTTTTTTATCTGAAATATCTTTTCTATCAAACTTATACTTTTCGGGATATTCTAAAGTCTCGATCTTTTGATGTTTTTACGATTTGTATATGTTTTTTCTAACGTCTGTTATAGTTACCGTGGAAGACGTTGATGAACGTGATCGAGTACTACTATATGTGGAAGACGACCGATCGCTACGTTCAGCAAAAGAGAGTAAAGGCGGTTGAAGCAGAGAGCAAACTGAAACAAGTTTATATACCAAATTACAACAAAGCTCCCGCGTCTACCGCCGTTCCTTCTTCTGCGACGATCGTACCGTTGGGCAACAGCAACAATAGTAGTAACGGAAAGCCGACCAACGTGCTGAATGGCAATAGCAACGGTAGCATGCCCGGTGAAAACTCCGGGATACTAATGGTCGGTGTCGGCGGCAAACCATGCGAAAGTTGTCAGATAGTACAGAGCCCGCAATGGTATGCATGGGGTCCTTCGCACATGCAGTGCCGCCTTTGCCAATCCTGCTGGACATACTGGAAGAAATACGGAGGTCTCAAGGTACTAGATGAGTGAGAGATGGCTTTTACATTTTTATTCCTCGATATTCGGTCGAAATTTTTGTTGAAAAAAAAGGATCTGTTATTTATAGCTGCACTTTTTGGATTATCTTGTAATCTTTCTAATTTTTTCTCTTTCCCATCGAATATACATCTATTTTATTGGAGATCGTGCAGGACTTGGTACAATTGTAAAAAACGGACATAAAGTCTTGTTCTTTCAACTGAACTAGGTGGCACTTTGTCGAGTGAAACACCTTGGCGAAATATAATATAGCGCTGACAGGAAAAGGATCGAAATTGTAGTGCAGTATTAGTTCAGTTTAAAAGACAACGGTATTGTTTCTTATTGGTAATTCGATCGGTTAAGTTTTTATGCAATCAGCGGAAATCAATGCGGCAGTTAACAACTTGTTCTAATTTTTAAATATACAACGCAAGACCACCTTGAATATTTTTATTAAAAAAAAAAGTGGAACCTTCAGATCTATAAAGCTACTCGACCTAGAAAAAAAAACGTCAAGACGCCATAAGACGACTGTTTCTTTGCCGTGTAATTTGATAGATCAATTTTTCCCCTATTCTCATATTTCGAAGATATTCGAGATAATAGTTATATTGCTTCATTCATCCTATATTGAAGAGTAAATATGTCTGAAAAGAGAGAGAAGGAGAGAGAGAGAGAGAGAGAGAGAGAGAGAGAGAGAGAGAGTAGATTATTGATATATTTGCTAGGCGTATTCGTCTATTTATTTGAAATTTAGACTGCGAAATTCACTGCCAATACTAAAAATTTGTAGCTTACGTATTACGTATACTGTAGATTTTCAGACTATATGAGTATGAGTATGACAGTAATGAATATCAGTCTTAATATCGGTTTGAGCCAACTTTCCAGAAATTTGAACAGTTGATGTACGTATTTATGTTTTACTGGAAACACATTTTGAGATTTCCAGACGATTCATTCATTCGTTCACATTTGTTCCTGTAATTCCAAAGAAACAAACGAGTACACAAACAAATTCTGTATTATTACAGATATTTACATTTATTCTTCTGGGAATACATATAGTCTTGGAATTTCCAACCGAATCATTCAATCGTATTACTTCTCACGTCCCAGACAAATAAATAAACGCACAAGTCAACTTTGTAAATATACATATATTTCGAAATCAGGAACGTCAATAGTTATTAGACTAAAGCTGTGTAACACTTGCTAAAGTTTTCATGAGATCTTTGCAAGAATTACAACACATCGTCATTATGATTCGGTTAGTTTATTTTTATTGGTGCGAAGGGGAAAAATTAAGTAACGTTGAACATTAAATCTTTACATTGACGTATCACGAGAAAGAAGCTTCAAAATTGCTGAAGGATCTTCCTAACGCAGCTTTCGTTTTCTCTTCCAACGGTTGAACAGGTGCCGTCTCGAATGGATGACGTTGATCTCGAGAGAAAACGCACCGGCGCCGGGTCAGACGAGGAGAGCAAAGGCATCGGTGGCGCGCACCGACCCCACCGATGCAACATTCCCGGCTGCACGAAGGAATTTAAACTCAAGGCTCATCTGAGCCGTCACTACGCCAGTGCACACGGGCTTGACCTTCGTGGTCCCGCCGGTAGTGGCGGAGGTGGTGGTGGATCTCCTCGGCCAGTGATGAAGACTAGATCCGCGTTTTACTTACGCACGTCTATACTCGCGCGGGCCTCACGGCGTCTATGCGCCAGCCAGCTACGCACACGTCACGCTGCACGGGCGCCCCATCAGCCGGTGAACGCAGCGCCACTTAGACACCTTTGCACGCAACTGACGTCTAAGAGTCCGAACGAATTACGGCTCTTGGCTCGGGCGGTACGGCCGCGTCCACGTCCCCGTGTGGCCGACATCGCCTCGCGGCTGGGTGATCATCCATCTCCGCGGCAACCCGGTGATTGGGACTGGTTAGCTTTGACCGCACCAGGCCAGCGTAAACAACCGGAGCGAGTGTCATTCCCTCGACCGCCTAAGGCACCTGGTACACAGAACATGAGTCGTTTAATACCACGTTAATTATCACGCATGTGTATGATCTCTCACCTTTTCAATTCTAGCTTGGTCTCTCGGGTCGGTGTCCTTTCCGATGTTTCCTGAACATTTCAGTTTTCTTCAGGACAACAAGTCTGATTCCTGAACAAGAGGATCGAAATGTTCACGGAATGTTGGAAATCTCATGCGGCATCAACCCGAATTGAGCATTCTTGCACATCATAAAAACTTCAAGTTTTTAATTTGAGACTCCCGATGCTGCAGTTGTCTTTCGTAACCTTCAGAAAATCTTACATTGAAATACATTGAAAAATAAAAGGATATGAAATAACACTTTTGATCGATTGGATATATTTGTAAAATATTTCGAAAACTTTCCCTTCTTGTTCCAACAATCGGTAAATAATCTTAAAATTAACGTATGTAATTTTCCCATTTGCTTCTCTCATGATTTTGTCACGTTAATTTTACGGTTATTTATTGATTGTTAAAATCAAAGGAAAACTTTTCAAATATTTTACAAATGTACTCAATCGATTATATTTTATGAACATATCCTTTTATTTCAACGTGTTCCATAAGAGTTTTGAGCATACATTTTCTCGCTTTTCATTAATCAAGATGATTGCGGTGAGGCGCCTTAGGCTGGTAGTCGAATCTTTAAGATCGTCTTCATCTTCAGATGCTTCATAGCCAATGAAATGAGCTGTGCAACATCTGAAGATGAACTCAAGACGGTCTTATATATGAGATCCGACCATGAATACTTACGTGTTCACTACCAACGTCATGCATGTGCGAATCTATATAAACATCTGTCTTATACAACTATACGGAAATAACTGTGGTTTATGGAGAGAGTTCTCCAAATCAATTCCTTGACCGCGTGCGTGTTAATTGCGATTTTTTTTTTGTACCGTATGATGGTTGTCTTGATATGAAATTTCATTGTTACAACAGATGGTAGTCTACTTTATGAGAGGGTTCCCAATAAGCCCGAAGTAGATAGGCTCGCGATAACTCCGCCGCAACCACAACCCGTCATGCCGACGCAGCAAACCATCATGAAGCGTACAAGACCGTTTGATGAAGTGAATGGTTCAGATGGTAAGTTTTCACGATCAGACTGTCATCGCACTCGTATACACTGGATCGTATCGAAATTTCGTATTTTGTATGTTGAATTTTGCCTCTGCTTACCGGCTTCTACCCAGATGTGGATTGGGATGAAGATAAAGGAGTTCAGTAAAATTGAGAGTTCAATGAAATTGTGAGTGACGATGATCGTCGTGAAAATTATAAGCTAATTTTACAATTTCTTCAGGGTGCATTCACGTTGTAATTCGATGTTCACCTATTTTTTTACGAGTAGCCTTCTTTCATTTCATCTTACAGTCGGAAATCTAGTTTGTCTTGTAGAATACGTCCGTAATCAAAAAATATCCTTATCGTGCAACTTCGAGAAAAGCACATCTTATAACGGCCGGTGGGTAAACAGCGGAAAGGACTATGAATGACGACAAATAAAATGAATAAATTAACATTGGTTTCTCACGCAGATAATCACAAACTCAAATAAACAAACGCGTCGTCAACGGAATATCACGTTGATAGATTACGGGAATGCCACTTATTTATACCAATTATTTAATACGCGTAGCGAACAATAACAAACAGTATTCAATTATCTTAAGGTTGCTGGGGTTTGTATATCTTTCTATAAAATTTTTAAAAAAACTTAATTTAAAAAATTTTTCTTCCAGAATCTTCGAATTTGAACAGCATATTAGTCGAAATATGATCTACACATATGTAAAATTAAAGAGATTGTGACCATACTGAATTTGAGATAACTAAGGCTCTGGATTAATCGTCTGTCCTTGTTTAATGACGTCAGAAAAGAGAAAACGCATGCCAAGATTTCTTGTGTTATACTTTCAAATAAAAAGATATATCCACAATATGACATTTGTGATCAGCATATTTGTAAAATTGGACGAACATTTTTGTTTTACTCGAACAATCAATCGCAAAATTAATTTGACACTTCTTTTCCCTCATAATTTTATCAATGTTAATTTTATGACTACTTATTGATTGTTCGAATAAAAGGAAAGTGTTCGTCCAATTTTACAAGTTTGCTGCATCGATCACAAATGTCATTTTGTGGGTACATCTTTTTATTCGAAAGTATAACGCAAAAATCTTTGTATGCGTTTTCTCGCATCGTTAAGAAGCAAAGGCAGTCGACGAACCTTAACTAGAGAATCATATGGGGATTTAGCGAGTGTTACCCCGCGCGTTGTCATTGTTTTATCATTATCATTACCGATATATTATAAAGTTAATAATACTCTAGACAGTGAACAACGCTCGGCGTATTTCTAGCTAATACCATTTCCGAGATTGAGCGTCTTACGTTTCCTAGATGAGCCTACTAAATGTTATGAAACGAGAGGGATAGCAGTCGGTGAAATCTATGGAAAAGTGGCCTGCTCTATATATCGCAAATCATGTTTATAAGCATTTAGCACAGATTTGTCGAGCTTCTTCACGTGCTATGTCACCTTTCTCACAATATTTTTATAAACCGACTACTTTAATTTTGACAATGTATGTAAACAATGCATATACACACACAGTCGGCAGATTAAAGATTGTAACGTTTTCTTTTCCGATGAGCTTTGCATCTTGTATCCAATAAGAAAATATATTTTCTGAGAATTGTTAAAAAATAAATTTTTCTATTTGATATGAGATGTGTTGAGAAACATGTCGAAAAGAATTGTTGCAACTTTTAATCTGCCAGCTGTTTGTATGTGTGTGCGTGCATGCTTGTACCAAAAGTACTGTCGTACCTAGACTCCTCTCGGAGACGCTCGAGCTCGACAGGGATGGCTTGAAATCGTATGAGGTCTGGCGAATGTTGCCCTACGCGCTGCTTAATATTTTATACCATCTCTGAGTGATCAAGTGTGTTACATTTCCGAGAGAGAAAACTAAATGCTATGAAATGAGAGGAGTAAATCGGCAATAACCGTGGAAAAGTGCAGACCGGCCTTTAATACATCGTGATCTGCACATTGTCGAAATAAAGATAATTTAATACAAAAGATGAATAATTTAGTATAAGAGCATATTTAGTATTAATTTAGCTACCAACAGCCAGCGATCTTATTAAGCCTATCGTTCTTAATGACTTGGTATTAATTTAGCATAAAAAAATGTATGATATAATTTAGTATAAAGTTACTAATTGCATGTGACGCGTGTTAAATAACTAGTCTAAGGCTAATATATTTCAGACGATTACATATGAAACGGAGTGTACCAACACGATGCAAACACTTTTTTTTTTTTAATAACGCAAGCTTTTTTACTCTCTCTTGCGACTAGGTCTCGCCTTGAGCTCAGGACTTCCCAGCGGCGGACCTCCGGCGAAAAGAGCTCATCTTACTCAGCAATTACATCCAAAGCATGCGTTGGAACACTCCACACCAGCAGTGCTTCCTCTAGCACCTCCTCTCAATGGCAGGGCCACTCATCCACATCCTTTGCCGTCTCACCCGCCACTGTCGCGAAGTAACGCACGCAAACAAGTGATTTCCTGGATGGATGCTCCCGATGATGTATACTTTCGAGCTACTGAGCAGATCAAGTTAGTATTGTAACCGTCGGAGAAAAGATAGAACTGTATACAGGGCGATGCGTCCCTCCCGCGCGAAAACGTGTTCGCTCGTTAATCCGGCTTGTCTTCATTGCAGAAGACTCAGAAGGACTCTCTCTTCAGCGGAGTTACGAAGAGCGGCACGTAAGCCATGGCGTAGACTATCAGCTCCTCTACATCCGCCGCATCTGCAAAGGGCAGTACGTGGCGAAGATATGGTCGTTATCTTGGACTGAATTATTCGCGATTCAACGGTCGCGCGAACCAACTTGTCGTCATTGGTTCGTCCTCCCGCGAGCTACCATGCACGCTGTTATCGTAATTTTAACGCCACGCCACTCCGAGAGTGAACAAGTCACACACTGGAAAGCAACGTTTGTTCTACTTTTGGAAACGAAGCTACGTCTTGTCACCGGCAGCTGCCTCGACGTCAAGAATGGAGAATCATTAGATAGGGCAGAGAGAGAGAGAGAG
>NW_014555972.1:697261-715066 GCF_001313825.1 Dinoponera quadriceps
AGAGAGAGAGAGAGAGAGAACAGAAAACGTCATCGAATGGCTACACTTCGTTGCGTATGAACGTAGGACGTAAGTGCTCCGGAGAGAATTAATGTTCGGATCGTAGTCATTAAACATGGAAACATGATTTTCTATTCGTACTAATTATTGTTGTTATTAATAATAATTATTAATAATTGAATGTACATATACATCATACCACACGCAGTCATACCATACACATAATCAAGTAGCATGGAACACGGGCGTACGACACATACATACACAACATAAACAGACAGAACGCATATACAACACATAGGTGCGTACATACATACACTCATCTACTCACCCCTAAACAAGCGATGGGCACGACTTGAACGATGATAAAAAAAAAGAAAAAAAGAAAAAAGGAAAAAATTTTGGCCCAACATGCGCATCAGCTCACGAATGTTAATGGCCGTGCGGGCAACAGATGAATGTAGCAGAATGAAGCGAATGTAAGGGAAAGAGAGAAAGAGAGGAGTGAAAGAGGGATAAAAGCAAGCGAGAAACAGAGAAAACGAGTGAATGAGAGTCTGCGAGAATGGACTAGTACGTACGGGAGACAGAGAGAAAGAATGCTCACTGTGAATATTTTTATTAAATTTTCAAGTTTGATGACTTCCGTCGAAACAATTAATAAATAAACATAAGCATAAGTGGAACAACCATCCTGATCATTTCTCTATGCTGCAACCGTCGAAGACTCGAAGAATGCAAGGTATCATTTTGTTTTCTTTTTCCTTCTTTCCTTACGTTTTATATTAAGATCCTCGCATTGTAGTCGCAGGAATTGTCGTATAGACGAAGCTGCAAAACAGATCGATGTATCTTATATTGTGTAAATATGCCTCCCCCCCCCTTTTTTTTTATTCGATGTATTCACATTTCTTTTTTCTCTTCGTAGAAATTGGAGTACCGACGAAAAACGAATCATAAATTGTTAATATATGGTCAAAATTGTGAAGAGAAGAAACTCGGAAATTACCAACTCTTACAATCGATTTCTCCAATCTGTACGAGCGCCGAGGATAATGATGTCGTTTTAAGTGGATTTTCGACGTTCGCACGCGCGAACTTAGCGCGCTTAACGTCTACGACAGAGGAAGAAATTGATCTGAGAAAATCGAAGAGGTTTCGAATTTATAGGACGATTGATAGCGGACACTCGGCGAGACCGAATGTATAAAGGAGATGGTAACGAGCTTTCAAATTTCGATGACGAATTTATGAAATAGCCACAGGTTTTATACAATGACGTATATTAAATGATGATAAACGCATACGCTGTACTCACAAGGAGAGAGACATCGCAACATCCATGGGTTTTTGTTTATTTTTTCGAAAAAAACAAATCGAGTCGAAGATTAAGCAGGGATATCTTTCAAATCTAAAAAAAAAAACTACATATGCACTGGGCGGGAGTTTTATTGTACCGTTACTGATAAACAGAGCCGGCCGGTATGTAAATCGTCTACTTAGCCGATAAGTAATCAAACTACGATTTTGTTAAATAAATCATCGCGTATATGCAAAATTATATAATTATATTTATATGATCTATTGTTATATCGCACTGAACGAATAATGAAATAATAGGTTAGGAAAATAAAATATCAAATGTGTGTTGCAGCGGTCGGTGATGATTGAATATCCACTTATCCCCCATGGATATAAACAATGCCGACCGTGAGACTGACAAGATATCAAAGAACGATAGTATGGTAAAATTCTTGCGGCTGTCAAGATTAAAGTGAATGTTGATATTTTTTCCCATAATGACGACAATTGTAACGCGATATTTATGATTTATTATTACTTGACTTTCGTGGACATACATAAACATATATTATTGCACAATGATATTACGTATTTCTCCGTAAAGTTGCATACAGTTATCATTTATATCGGGTTAATATCCGGTTTTATTTACGGTTTTTAGTTTATTTCACTGATGAAGTGAAAATAAAGATCGTCAACCTTGCGGGATTTAGCGTATACGAAAAATTTTGCTGTTCAATAACCTCTTGCCGGTAAATTTTACGTCAAATAGCGTAAACGATACAACTATAGAAATTCGGTCTCACAAACTTTTCTAATACACTTCATATTGTAAGTTTGTTATACATATATATATATAGATTTAACATAGAGATAAATTATTTAATCAACATTATATACTATGGATGCGTCCAAATATTTATATCATTTGACAAAGAGGCCGATAGCATTAACTTTTTCCAATTATATTCGGATTTTTCTAAGCCCTTTCTAGCGATCACGAAAATTTATTCAGGACTGGTGGTTTTTTATAGAACTGACAAGATACTGTCAAATACTACTATTAGCCTGGGACAAATTTTTGTGAACAGAAAAGAAGTTCGTAGGGGTTTGAAACTCATTGAAAACTGATGATATTTTCGACTATTTTTAGTTACCCGATAAAAATGTCTGGATCAGAGTAGAATAAGTATTAATATTATAATTTGCGATGACCGTTTTTTTTTATGGCCTACAGTAAAATATACCAGATATTTTTGTGAAACTGCTTACAACAATTATCATCATTAAATTGGCGCACAGTTTATCGACAGGTGATTATAAGACAGTAAAATTTATTACGATTTTTTTTTATTTTTACAAAGAAAAAATTGCTAATTTTGTCTTCACTCTTCGTGTCGGTGTGGATAATCACAAAACCGAATGATGAATCAGGAATATCTAATATTACCTCATGTCGATATGTCATTCCTGTCGGTATTGAGGTCCAGACGAGAGATTCAAGCGCGAGAACAGCACGATCGAGTTATAATTCGATCAATCAATTTGATACATCAAGCTATAATTCGAGGAACAAACAACTATTGCTCGATCATCATCCGACTTTGGGATTCTATTCAACCGGCCGAAATGTCGATATCGACGATAACGAAATCACGATCACGTGCCGCCACCTGGCTGTCATAGCGTGATACTGCGACATTCTCGTTGCTTAGCGACGGCGGGTTATTTGCATCGTTATTCGGCGAATTCGAATCGATTAAATCCGTAAGTCCGTCGACCGGATATCCGTTTCTCTAAATGCTACGGTGAACGACGTCGCATATGAAGAATCGAGAAGGAACCGCGAACGACATGGTGGCGAGACGACAACGCGGAATACGACGACGCATCGTCACGCATGACAGAAGAGACGCTGCGGCAAGTGCAGCGCGAATTGTGCCTGAACAAGCTACGTTGGCCGAAACGTAGTGTCGGCGATGGAAGACGCTTACCGATGCGTCAGCGACAAGGAGCGATTGTTGCTGTGTTACGCGGAAAACTTTCGTCGACAGTTTCACGCGAGGCACGTGGCCGTTGCTGCTGGCATGCGAGAACGAGTGTGGCGTGCAAGTTAGTAAACTTTAGATAATTTCATTATTTCATACGGCCTCACTGCAACCATTTATTAACACATTATGGATTGTATGGGGAAAGATAATTATATGTAATTAGATAAGAATTTTGTCTCTGAATAGCCATGTATAGCCACATGTAATTGTCCATATGGCAGGAAATGCTGTTGTACAAATCTGTTAATATTTGTGGCAGCTTGTGATGCTGTGATGTTCAATTGAATAAACTTTCTCTCCTTCATTCAACAGTTTCTTCTCCTAGAGATATATAAAATTGCATATGATTTTATATATGCGACCATATAAAGACGAAATTTATATATTAATCTTATATAATTATTTACATGTAACTATATATAGTTTTATGTACATATATACTGTATTACGTATATATCATCCTTTTTGCTTGAGCATATTTTGGTTTTTCTCAGTCTATGATAGTCGATATCTGTGATAGAGTGTGTTGAAAAAATGTCCTACCCGACTTGTGAATTTCATCCAGTCCCAAAGGAAATTTTGAATCGTTTGTGTATGTATATAAAATATGTCCCAGATGTCGCGATCTTAATTTTATCTATAATTTGGGAAGAATTTTTCCTAATTGAAAATGTTATGGGAGGTCATTATTCGTAGCGGCTTTCCAATTTTCAACACAATATCTTTGTAACTAAAGTCCACTTGAAGAGAATAATTCTGTTATTCGTGTGATCGTCGTAAGTTTTGCAAAAAGAAAAAAAAACAATACCGTTTATTCTTGTATCTTGAAAATATGTATCGATACCTCGACATTTGCACCGAGAAAATTGAATGAATTCTAAATTTTTCGCACAGTGAACCTCTCTGTAAAATTAAAGTCGTGAAGTCCGGGACATCATATATATGCGAATTTCTCCTCGAGCTTGTACTCTCGACGAGCAACAGTTGCGTTTGTATTCAAGATTTTTTTTCACGTAGTCTTTTAACTTTTAACGGCTTCACTTAACGACTGTAGGCAAGATTTCGATTGTTCCGCTGCTTTTTAGTGTAAAGCTATTTCTCTCGCCGGTCGACTTACTACAGCCCAAAGTCCATTTCGTCCTCAGCAATCGTTCAGCTTCGAAGTGCTGTACAGGATTAAAGAAAGAGCCCGTTAATATTTGTCTTGTGCGGACAAATCACTTTCACTCGATTCGAAATACAAATATGCGCGGAAAGATTACGTCCACTATATGTAGTATGAATGAAATATCAGACGAGTGAGAATCTATGGAAATGATCGGTTTGATGTGATGGATGCTCGCAATACTCCGGCTCCTTCCTTACGGACTTGATTACCGAATTTAGTTTGGATCTCGTTAGTTTAAGGTTGAAACGCGCGGAGCGTTAATTCGTTGTTGCTTCCGAAGCTAGTTCGACGAGGGATATACACATCGGTGGTGAAGGAGGAATGAATCGTACAATACGACGATTGTTTAATTTTCTTTTATTTTTTTGTATTCTTTCCATAAATTTTCGCTTAAGAGACCGGATTAGTGTTCTCTTAATAAATATACTTTCGCGACTGTCGACTTCGTGGGGTATAAAGATACTTCATTATAAAAACTAAAATATGTTTCGAATAAAAACGCCTAAATCTGATTTAAAAATTTTGAATATATAATTAATGCGTAAACGTATAGCGGAATGTGGTGATCGGAAGATTTTTCTTTCTTTCACTGTTTTAACTGATGGTAATTAATTTTCGCATAATACAAGTCAGTCTAATTATCATTTCTTTCGTTTAGTCTATGTTGTCTAAAAATAATAAAAATAAACCTCGCTATACGTTTCTTTATATATGCAAGCTATACATTATCATACTTGAAATAGTTAAACTAACAGTCTTATTTACACTCGGATGCCGCGGTCACAGCACAGTTGTTTAGCTTTGGCTTGCTTCTTAGAAATATCACTTCTTTATAACACATTCTCTCTCTCTCTCTCTCTCTCTCTCTCTCTCTCTCTCTCTCGCTCTTTCTCTCTCTCTCCTCTTTATTTTCTTCCTTTTATATTACAAGCGCATGATCGTATGACGGAAGCTGTGCGCGTGTCTACAAATTATAATAAACGAATGCACTTTTGCATTACATCGTCGTCAAGAAAAGTACGAGTAGCGAATGAAATGGGAGAAATTACTACTAAATAGAGACGCGACAGCTTCTCTATTCGCAAACTTTTCATACGTATATATCTCCCCCCTCCCTTGTAGCGATACGAAACAGTGTACACGGTGAATGGTGATTTGGCGACCGTATTTCGAAAACAGTCATTGACCACGGCAATGATGATCATCATCGTGCGTAACGCAATTCCCGTCATCTCTCACTTCTTCAAGATGCCTCTAAGTAATGATTTAGACGGATAATACGGCGCCCTGTACTAATATCGCGTGTACATGTCTACGTGGCGATTATTTCTTTCACCTCGTGCAACACACACTCGCTATTAGTGTATATAGACTAGAGTCTGAGTTTATCACGATATCCAATTCGCGAAGTCGAATTGCCGTCTTTACATTTCATACAAAAGGGGAAATTAAAATTTAGCGCAAGGAGAGATAAAATAATTATCTCTGTGCACCATATATATATACGTGTGTGTATATATATATATATAGACACACACGCACATATAAAGTGGAACTAATGGAACACCAACCATGCCTTTCCTGCGCAAATATTGGAGGAAACAAAAAAACGTTTATTTTGTACGGAAATTTGTATCTACAACTATTAGACGATGTACGACGCCGCATTATCCTGAACTGTACAACACGTGGCGAGGATGCGCAAGCTTCACCAGCGATTACATTAGCTACGAGGTCCTGTTAGATGGTAAGATTTCTCATAGCAAGTAAACGCGCCCTTTCTTATCCAAACTGATACACACAACCGCCGAGCAATCGTGCGCGGAGCCCTTTCGAGAGTCGTGCTGGACTTTATTCCATAAGACTCCTGCTGGCTCAGCCAACGGATCTCGGCGAATTTGGCCCATTCTCTTACCACGTGTAAATTATGTAGTAGGTATGATGTGTGTGTGTGTGTGTGTGTGTACATATATTTGCTCTACTTATATATTAACGGAACTGTTCAACGGAAGATGGAGGTAGTAATCGTCAGGAAAATGCGGATGTGCAACATCCGCCGTACATCGTGCTTCCGTTTCGCCGCGATCGACGAAACCGAAGATGGAAAAGAAAAAGGGAGAGAAATGGATGAATGAGGAAGCGTGTCGCTCCGCTCTCTTCCGTAAACTTTGCCTATCTCTGCTTCTTTATATATACGCTACACGACTTGGGCTAACGAAATAATTGAATAATATATACACATTTTTCAATACATCATTTGTACAATATAATTGTGAACAAGTGATTATATACAGTTAGCACGATTTTATACATTTTTATATACACAGAATTATACAAATATTGTATAAGAAATATTATTTTGTCAGCGTACGCCATAGCGCGTGTGAATAAGAAAAAAGCGTAAAAGAAGAAAAGAGCAGAGTGGATTTATTCGTTAAATCTATCGCGGTGTGAGTCCACGTCTCTCCTTTTTTCATTCCTAATCAATGTTTCTATCTACAGCAGCAAATGAGGATATTCGTTGATAAATAACAGCTACGCACATTATATACCTCGCGATATACGCTAAACAATGATATCGTAGTCTTTTGTTACATAGACATAATAAGCAAATTTAGCGACTTCGCTTTGTTATGTACATTATCGTATATATACATTGACAGTATATAACAAAAGTCTTTCTTTCACCGGGAGACTTTGCACTTGGTCGGACGCACTCTTTCAATGTTTACGATACAACCGGCGGATGATGAAAGGCGACATTTTCCGGCATCATAGTTGTGTCCCTTTGTCGTGTGGTCCCTCTGATGCCTTGTAACTTTCCGGCACCACTTCCGCCTGCGTCGATGAATTCTTGACCCACTTGAGCACATCCACGATGTATTTGTACTGCAAGACGTATTTTCTGGTCAGCAGAGGTATCGAACAGTTATCCAACCACCTCTGCAGCCAAATGCCGTACTCGACCGCCTTCTCGATTTCGGCGTTGCTGGGACTCATCTTGGCGGCTCGCAGTGCCTCCATCATCCTCGGCGAGAACGTCGGCCCCACGACAGGCGTCACCCTCTCAGCCGAGTCTTCGCGCTCCGATCTCTCGCTCGTGACACTGTGGCAGCGAGCTCTCACCTCGCTATTGTCATCACTGGTACTGCCGGCGGATTCATTGTTGCGGAACAAATAATCCAGCACACTAATTGACTGTTCGGGACTATCTTTCAGTGGGAGGTTGCAGTACTTCATCCATTGCCAGAACAAGGCCTTGCGGGAGTCATACGGGTTGGCGAGATTGTTGGCAGCGTCGAGATTATTGTCGCTCGACCGGAACTGTTGTGTGAACCAGGTCTGCATCGCCTCCCTCCGGATGGACGGGCTGCCGACAGCAGTGGTGGTGGTGCCTCCCGTCCTACACGTGGTGGTGGGTTGAGCGTTGTTCTCGTGCGGAGACGCCGGTGCCGGTGTCGTGGGCGCCTCCGCCGCAGGTGTGACGCTCGGTGATTTTCGCGTGTACGAGCCGGATGTAACCTGGGTGGGCGCAACCGCGATGTTCCTGCCGCTGGTATGGTCCAGCGCGTTCCCCAAAGCGTTGCCGATGATATTGCCCACCGTGGTGGCCGCGCTGCTACCAACTATCGCGGGGAATGTTGCGGTGTGGTGGCTCCTGGCGTACTGCAGACCGTTCTCAACGAGACCAACGGCGCTGCCGCGCTGGCTCGCCGCCGTCTGACCCAGCATCAGCTCACTCGCGAACGCCGGTCCCAGCAGTTGCTGCAAAACCGAGGCCGAATGTCCGGCGGACGACATCGCCGTGACGAACAGCTCCGACAGGGCTTGATTCGAGGGATTCAACATCCCTCGGTCCGCGCGGGCCATATAGCTGGTGGCCGCCGAACTGGTGGACGGACCTGCCATTACGGTCTGAGGACTGTTGTTCTGTCGGCGCTCCATTTTCACTCTCTTCGACGACGGACCGTCGTCGCTCGGCGGTGTAGCTGACTGCCGGCTGTTGCTGGAATGCCGGCTGCCGACCGATTGACGGCCACTCGCCGACATGGAGCGTCCGGTGGCGATGCTGACCGGGGAATGTCGCGCCATCATCTCCGCGGACGCGTTGTTGCACTGGCTGCGGATCTTTTGTTCCGACTTGCACCAGCCGCGCAACGTGGACTCCGGGACTCCGATGTCCCTGGCAACGGAGGCCTTGCTCTCACCCTCGTGGACGCGGTCGATAGCGCCCACTTTGTCCGCCGGCGAGACATTCTTGATCGGTCGCTTCCCTGGTCGCGATTGCCCGTTGTTCCTAGCCGCCATCTGGACCTGCAGAGCTGTGCGATTCCCTTCTCCGATGATCTCGCGAGCGTTGTCGATCGGCTGACTGCTGCCGATATTCTCGTCGATGTGCATCGAGTCGCTCATCACACGGCGGTCGCGTGTTCGCGATCTGCTGCGCTCGCGATGGTCGACTGCGGTCGCAGTGAGAAGGGAAATCTTCCTGAGATCCAGCTTGAACGGATTTTCCCTCGAAGTCCTCTTTCCCTCTCGGTAAGCCCTCCTCCCGGACGGGTGATTCGCGTCGATCGATTAACGTTTCACGTTCTAAATCGCGTTATCGACCGACCGACTACCACACTACCGATCTCGTCTGCCTGCAAACACGCGAGGAATTTCAATTGTAGCTACGCTATAGAGAGATAGAGGGAGAAACGAAGACGCGTCCGTAACGCGCGAAATCGCGAACCTTCCGCGAAAGGCAATTCGGCGAATGGAGAGAAAAAGAGAGAGAGACGATAAGAAGGCTCTCATCCGGATACGATGACACGACGACGACGCCGTCGTCGTCGTCGTCGGAGAAAAAGAGAGAGAGAGAGAGATCCGTACGCCGCAACGTTGGCGCGGCGTGTGGCGCCGATTCGTATCTCGCGCAGTAGTAAATAATGCCGTGTGTAAACGTGGTTACGTTGCCGCCGCCGGTCGGGGGAGTAGTCGGTCCTCCTCCGTGGAATAGCACATGCGCTCACAGAGAGTAATAAAGAACTTTTTTATGAATGAAACAACTCGGTCGGTCGGTCGCTCGGGTGGCTACACCTCCGCGCCCCCTCTCTCATCCCGCTCTTGCCCCTTCTCCTCCGCAGCGTACACGCTGCCCTCCGTTGAAGCAAAGAGCGCCGCCGCCGCTCTCTCTCTCCTATATCTCCGCTGTCTTTCTCTCTCGTTGCCGGCGCTAGCAAAACGGAACGCGTGTCGGTTTGCCGGCGTCGTCGTTTGCCGCTGCACCAGCCAATCCGCAGTGCGCGCGGGAAACGATATTATTGCTGTACCACGAGGAATAGCATGCTCTGCTGGGGGTGGTAGATACGGGTTAAAGCGAGATAGACAGATCGAATGGAGACGGAGATAGGGTACACACGAGAGGTCGCGATACCGGCCGAAGATCAGTTTTCGCTGTCGCGCTATTCGTTACTGTTCTCTCTCGCCGCGTGGCACTTTCCTCACACGACGCCGTTCTCGTCGACACTGTCCCGTGAATATATACACGAACGCCTTTTTTTCTCTCCTCTCGCGCCAAGATGCGGGGAGAGATATGATAGACGGAAAAAAAAAGTCGCGATAAAAGTGTGATCTATTTTTTTCCAAGTATATGGAGTACTCACGGGCAAGTTGGCTAACATCAGCCGCAAAGTTCTCACGATCCTCGCAGTCCTCTCGTTGTCCAAGTTCAGCCGGATAATCCGCCGGCACAAAACTCAAATTCGGGCGCACTGTTGCGTATCGGCACAAGTGTCTAAGCACTATAAACACGATGATCACGTTACCACCGAGCAGCAGCAGTATGCTCGCCTGCCTCTCTCTCTCTCTCGTCGGTCGTCTCTTCCGTTCGTGGGTGTTACTCTCACGCGAGTGTGTTCCTGCGGACCTTTTTCTGGCGAGCAGCAGAATTTCGGAAGATCACTCCCCCCGTCTTACCGCGACGCTGTCTCGACTTCGGGCGTTCGGTCTGATACACCCAGCGGTCACAAAGGGCCAAATTGTTTCAGAAAGACCACCTGCTTTCCCGGTGAGTTGACACCGTCGTACTACTACGAAACCACTGTTAACTCTCGAGTCAAAGTTGCTCATCCCACGAGTCGCCGCGCTCTACTGCCGCGAAACTACGCTCAAGCTCACAGTATAGCGGTCTGTTCCCCCTCTTCCCGCGTCTCTTTCCCCGTGCGGCAGCTTCGCCCCACCCGCGCTGCGATGTACGCCTTCAGCGCTGGCGTTCCCCTCTCCGCTCCAACCGCTCTCCTTCGCGCGGTTGGCCGTCCAGCGGCGGAACTATATACCCTTCTCTCTCTCTCTCTCTCTCTCCCTCTCGTCTTTCTATCGCTCGACTCGCCAGACACCCCTCCTCCCTCGCAAGGCCCTTCTCGTCGCACGGTCACATGACCCTCCCGAGCTTCGAGCTGTCCGTCGCGAATATCCCGTCCCTCGCGAGCACCGTCCCTCGCGGCAACCGTCGTCGCGTCGTCGACGCTGATGACGACGCCGCTGCCGTTACACCACCACTGTTGCCGCGTCGCCGTGGCCCTTCGCTGAGCCGAATATTTTCTCCTTCTTCGATCTGCTTTATCAGCGCTGCTGCCAGGTATATCGTTATCCGGTGATTTTCAGAACAAAGGGAGAGAGAGATATTTGTGACGGAAAGTTGGGATCTATTAGGATAGAAATGAAATTATAGAAAAAATTTTTTCTTTGTCATCACACACCGTGTGATGGATCTTTCGAACTGTATAAAGTGGACTGACAAAATGATTTGGGTTGTTTACGTGCGGTCAGTCGCTAAATATTCCAAACCTGTACATTTTATTATCCATCTTGGAAACTTTCCGATCTGAATGTGGGAGAAGCAAGGAAAATTCCCGTCATCAGATTCCTGTAGGGCTGTAGGGACGCGATGATCATCATCGCCCGCGTATATCACGATGATCAAACGTGTCGCTCTCATATTAAAAAGTGAAATTTTAACGATTCACAATGAGAGCTCCCTACAATCAATCTCCACTCGATACAATAATAAGCCTTCTTGCGCTAAATTGCAACGTGCAATTTCGAGTGAAAAAGCATTTTCATTACAACTGTTAGACGAAAATTTGAAAGCGTTATTGCGACTTTTGTCAGACATTACATTTCATTGCAAAAGGCTCGCTAGAAACGAGATGATTCGAAAAAACGCACGTCTAACTTTCATATCACGGGATTTTGTCCACTATGACTGGCAGCAAAGATCTCCATTCTGTCAACCTTACCAGTAAAAGAGACACAAGTTCACAAGGTGTGTGCGAGCGGATATTAATTTTCACTGCCCATCTAGACGGACAATGTTGTGTGTTGAGATACACTTAAATGATTTTTAACATGGTTTTATGAGGACGAATATTTCAAATAAAAATCATTGAAATCATGGGAGAATATTTCGACAGAGGTGTGTTTAACACACTATTAGAAAAAGGAAGGATCAATCTTGACCGAGCAGGTATAGGTACAGGTACCTAAGCGTGCACACTAAGATCGGCCACATTTCGTCACGTCAAGCTGACTCGTTTTTCACCACGACTCGGCGGAGAAAAGGTGGGAAGAAGAGGGAAAAAGAGAGAGAGAGAGAGAGAGAGATATCCTCGATAATTATCGCGTACGTTTAGGGTTTTTAGAATTTTTCTCGGCTGGAATTTTGCGTGAAAGCGTAAAGCCGGTTCCATATGATATAGCAAATGTAGACGAAAGTTGGCAATTATTTCGATCACGTATGTCGGACGAATATGACATACGTGATTAATATAATATCGTTCGCTTGCATTATGATGTAATGGCTTAAGACGAGGACGACGACGATCACGTGGAAAAATACGAACAATCGTCCATTGAATCAGGTCAATGTTAGTTGAAAAAAATGTCCCAAGCTCTGTATATATATCTGCTCGCATAAGAATCTACGTTGCTTAGAGACACAAAGAAAGATAGAAAATATTTCTCCATTTGTTTGTGAGAAAAGCCGCGAACTCATTGAAACATTCAATAGAATAATAAAAGTGCAAAGAAAGATATCGTGTCAACACGATGTATGAAGCCGCGCGACGTCCAAAGATACTGTGTGTCACCTCGCGACTACGCTAATTTGAACTTGTGTCTGCTGAATGCGACCTCTTGGTGAAATATAGCGGCGCTTATTACGCCGTAATGTGTACACATACAGAGAGAAGGAAAATATGATTTCCTGAACGAGAGAGTTCGATCCGCGCGATTAAAACGCGCGTGCTGTTATGCGCGGGAGGACACGCTCCGCTTCGCGGGCGAGAGAAAATGAGGAAGGGTGAGGTGACAAGCAAGGGGGCGAACAGATAGGGGCGGGAGAGGATGGAAAGGCGACGACGACGCCGGGAGGAAAATCGATCGTCCTGTATAGGAGAGGCGCGCACTTTGCACACCGCCTCCGCCATTCCCGTCGTCGTCGTCGTCGTCGTCGCGAGCGAAAGAGAAGCCGGTAACCTGTACAATTAATTTTCACCTGCTTCCTTCGGCGAACGGATCTGAGACAAGTCGGCAGGCCGGCTGGTCTGTTTGCTCGTTTGCGGAAGGATATACACGCGATGCGTGTGTGCTTATACGTGTCTATAATACGTGCGTGCCGAATGAGGAACTCTATGCGCACGTGTGCGTATGCCGCGAAATGTACGCGTTTAGACGCACGGTTGCCTGCACACACGCCCGAGTTAACGGTCGTTCCTTCGAGGCGGCCGCCGTTGACCGCGCGATAATATCGATAAACGGCTCGCGCGCGTCACCGCGCGTTGTATGTATTCCATTGGCCGAAAACGTGAGAGTCCGTCGCCTTGTGAGTAATAAACGGCCGGTGAATTCATTGCCAGTCGGGAAATGTTATTGAGGAAGTTTTTTCCGTTAAATGGTTTTTTTGCGGTCATTAAATATGTTTTGAAATAGGGAGGTGCACAAAATAATACGAAGGTCCCTTTAGGTATCTGTCGTCCTTTTTTTTTTCTTGGAAAAGAAAAGTCTATATTTCACTGGAATGTCAGTGTTATTTTCTTGTCTTTCTTGTTTTATCTTTCTTGATTTTCTCTAGTGCTCGACTGACCTTAGTTCCGAAGAGAGAGAGAGAGAGAGAGAAAGCGAGAAAGAGGAAATGTTTGTTCTTAAACGACCGATAATCGACAATTAACAATCGACCAGCGCAACGATCATTCTTAATCAGTCGCAAGTGGGCCGCTATGCTCGTTGAGCAGCTCTGACATAGCGATGTCAGCTGAGGGCTTGTTTTGTTGATTTCGGGCATTGAAGAAAATCCGAACGGACACGTACACGAAAGAAAAGAATAGAAATATGCCTAATGATTCTCGTTCCCTTTCAGTCATATTTTACCGACTGTCGTCCCATTCGACTGTTAATTTAGCGATAAAGGAACAACTGTAGTTCCAGAAAGGAAGAGATGGAAAGGGAGAAAGAGAGAAAGGTCGAGATAGAAAGAGTTAAGTTCATTCATAAAAAAGTAAATTATTACGGCGGCGAAGGAGAGACTCCCGCAAAGTGAATGATACCTCCTGCTACTCTTACTTCTCTCTCTGCCGCTTCCGCCACCCTCCCCCCGCCTCACTCACTACCCTTTACTCTCCCCGTGCTCCACCACTACGACTGAACGGCGATTACCCCCACCGCCCCATCGTCTTTGCAACCGTGAAAGATCTGCCGTGATAAACCTCGATCCTCCCTCTTCTACGAAATCATCTCTCGCTTTCTCTTTCGGTCTCGCTCTTTCGAGTTGATAGGAAATCCTGCGAAACTTTGACCTCTCCCCAATAACACTGAGATTAATACCACTCGCTATCACCGGAAACGGTCATTGTCCGACGATGTATCGATACACGTGTATGTACGTGTATATTACGAGAAAGAGACTGACTAGGAAAGGAGAGGGAGGGAGTGTGTCCACGACCTGCGCCAGAAGTAGCTAAACCATCCTCGACCCGTTGACCCCTAAAGTTTGCAAAGCGAGAATTCACATTTCGTGAATGGAGTGACTCATGAATGTATATCCCAGTGTCTCTCACTCGAGGGAAGCCGAGCGGCAGCTCGAGGGAGACCAGACAGCCCGTTTTTCGAATTGTTTTCTATGCATCAGTATGAAAGTATGCGCGCGTATCGAACTCAGATCCGCACCGGTGAACGGAGTAATTTACTTAAAACATTCGGGATTTAATCCCTTCGGCTACAATTTTTGTCTCCTCGAATTTTTCGGAAAAATTCAACAATCACTTTCTCAAGCATTAGTCCTACACTCAGGTACACACAAGTAATTATGCGCTGAGCAATTTTCATTAATTCATTTCAATCGTCCGTTTTCTTCTTCGACGCAACAATGCGGCACATTATGAATAATCATTACATGGATTAAAAAAAAGTACTTCAAGATTTATTTGTGATGTGTAAAATTTTTTTTTCATGGAAATAAGGATAAACTTTATATTCTACAAATAAATTTTGAAGTGCTTTTTCCTCAGTGTGCGCACACACAATATATATATATATATATATATATATATATATATATAGCACTTCAAAATTTATTTATAGAATTATATATATATATATATATATATATACATATACAGGGTGTCCTATTTTAAATAATATATTTCAATCCGTTGCTTCCGGAGGTATGCTGCGTCTTAAATCAGCATAACGACCTGCCTATTAGTAACAGTTGAAGTTAAACCAACTATTGTGAAACTGTTGTTATGAAACAATAAGCTTTCACAGTGTTGTCACAGTGAGCTGCTCACGATCGACCTTACACGAGAGTCGTAAAAGGGCCTTAATTGGTGGAAGCATGACTACGCTTCTTTGAAATTTTAACACCGTCTGTGCACATTTAACGTGAAATGTTATATGGCTCGCGTCAAACTTAATGCTCGCTGATTATACCTGAATAGGCGCACGCAGAGTTTTCGCTCGTTCTACACTTTCGTCGCGGAGTTTTGCAAAGGTCACATTTCTTCCGTCTATCAATGCTATTGTGCGAGAGAATGCAACTTTGTAGGCCGAATTCCCTATATCCGTGAGATACCTTCGCGAACTCCGTTGTGAGATTCGTTCACTCACGTCTGCGCGTGACCTGTGATAAATCTTTCTTTTTTTCTATTTCTTCTACACTTTCGTATTGTTCATCGGTTGTACGAAGCTTATTATTGTTATTTCACAATCGACGCACCGAAGGTACGACAAGCTATGACCTCGCAAGTTACCCGAGTTTTCAGAAAAAAGAAAACAAAAGATGAAACGAAAGTTACCGCGAGCTGGCCAAGTCATTCGGTAAAAGTTATCACATATATAGTTTTCTATGTGCACACTTGGAGATTTTCCGAAACTTTGCTGATCCGAGAATACCCAAATACACATTTATTTATTTTTTTTGCATTCAGATTTATATTATGTTATTAAATTTGTGTTGCTTCTAATAATATAAGCTATCTTTCTTGCAATCCTCTGTTTCTAAACGTTTAAGATTGCATATGGAAAATTCTTCAGTGCCGTCTGGAAAACATGAAAAAGTCAGTGAATTTCATAATTCATTTTCAGTGACAATCTTGTGTTTCTAAATTTCGCACTTCCAATCTTTGGTTCTTGTTGTTCCAACCAAAAAGTAGCAATAAAGAGAGAAAGAAAAAGCTAATGCATATAAAGTTATTATCATTAAAACGCTATAGCAACACTCGCTACAAAAATGGTTCTCTCAACTATAATTTTTTCATCATACGATATACAGGTACAAATACCAAACGCTTTTTTCTCAGTGAACGAAGGTGCAACGTGGTTCGAAACGTCGCGGAGGAACACGATGGCCGAGTGAACAGAACGCGGATCGTGGCACTAATGTGACCGATTGTACATACAATATCGAACGGATCGGAGGACAATTACGTTCTATCGAATGAAACATCCGTTAATCGTTAGGCCCGGACGATCAAAGGGTTAAAGTCGCGTTGCAGCGCGGCGCGACGTGAACGAGCGAGTGAGCAGGCGCAAGAAGGACAGAGAGATAAAAAGAGAGGCTTCATTATTTTTTGCAAAGAATCAATCTAGCCGATGCCTCGCGATCGATCAGCCTACGCGGGGGTGGACGCGTTCCTCCTTCGCCCTCAGTGTATCGGCCGGCGGCGCTGTTTCACCATCGGCGTCACCCTCCGTTCACCTCGTCTTGCCGCGTTACTCTCTCACGTCCTAATCAAGCCAGGCCCTCGGACGAACATGTATCGCCCTTTCTATTATCCGGCCATAAGAGAGCCTCCTCCTTCCTCTTTCTCTCTCTCTCTCTCTATCTTTCGGCCTCATTCGTTCTAATCGAGCGAGCGAAGAACTTCCGATACGTGATTTCGAAATTTTCGAGCAGACAAAAAGGGAAAAATCGATAGCAAGCTCTGCTTTGAACCACCCCTCCTTGACACTTCGTCGCACATAACCCTCTCGTCATCCGGTTCCCCGGACACGTAGCGGACGCGACTCGCAACTCCGACGAAACGGTGGACGAAACGGTGGCTCGCTCGTCGTGCAGGAAGAAATCCCGATGCGCCACGGTCCGTCGTGTACATCGTGAAAGATGGTAGAGAAGACGGCGGCGGAGAAGGACGAGGAAGAGCGACGGCGACGGCGGAGAAAATCGAGAGCACAGCAAGAGGAGACGCCCGCATATACACAGCGGGGGTACACTAAGGTACACCCCGTCGCGAGGGTCGCGGTATGCTCGCGCTGTGTGTGTGTGTGTGTGTGGATAGCTAAGAGGAAAGAGAGAGAGGGGGACAGAGAAGGTATATATCGAATAGAGACGCAGTAGGGTCTCTGTGGAAATTTACCGGAGCGCGAGTTACGGGAACTTGCCTGTGGCTCGTTGGAGAAGCTCGCTAGCTCGGCTACAGCTCGGCTCCTCGCTTGCTCGCTTGTTCGTTCGTTCGCTCGTCTCCTTCGCCCCCATATACACCGCGGCTTTCGCATCCGCGGCTAAGAGCAAAGGAGCGCCGAGGGTTTGGGTCCGTCGTCGGGTGGCGGAGGTATCGTGGGGTGAAGAGGGATGAGGCGGGTGGTGGCGAGAAGAGGATGGGGGCACGAGGAGCAGGAGGTAGTCACAGCCTGGAGGGTCGTGAAGAGGCGGATGGCAAAGGGGGCGGCGGGGAAAACGCGGGGCGCAACGGTATACGCGTCGAGGATCGGTCGAAGGAACGCCAAGGGGGTTAACGGGGGAAG